>NC_083369.1:151974488-152277518 GCF_030254825.1 Meriones unguiculatus
TTGTGAGACTCTCTGTAAGTTCTGGGAACCAAACCCAGGTCTTCTGCTGAGCCATCTCTCTAGCCATCCACCCCCACCACGAAACAAATATTTAAGAATAAATCTGATGGGCTGCAGATATTGCTCAGAGGTTAAGTGCACTGGCTGCTCTTCCACAGGTCCTGAGTTCAATTCCCAGCAACCCCATGGTGGCTCACAACCATCTGCAATGGTATCTCATGCCCTCTTCCGGGGTGCAGGTGTACAAGCAGACAGAACACTGTGTATATATATACATAGTAAATAAATAAATCTTTAAAAAAGAAAAAAATCTTACACAGGATCCCAAGACTCCTGATATACAAGGAACATGGTGGGAGAAAGCAAAGAGATCTAAGTAAGCAGGTCAGCAACTCTGCATTAGTGACTTTCTGTCCTTCCATAAAGTACCAGGACCCAAAACGAAATAGGAAGAAAGATTTTATTTTGGCTTATGGTTCTAGCTGGAGAGGCAGCATGGCCAGTGGGCAGACAGAGTGTGAAGCTGAGAGCTCACATCTTCAGTCAGCCACAAACAGTAAGGACAGAGCAAACTGGGCCTAGGTCAAGGCTATGAACACTGAAAGCTTCCCCACAATAATTACTTTCTCCAGGAAGGCTGCAAGATAAAACTTCCATGATTCCCCACACGGTATTACCAACTAGGGACCAAATGTCGAAATGCTTGAGCCTAGGGGAAGCTTTCAGACCATCATGATCCCTAAACCATCTTGCCACAGTTGTATCAGTGAGCATATCTTGTCTGCCAGGCCAGTATCCAGCATGCAGGGTCTACAGCAGAGAAAGACTATGGATGATGCAGTGACTGCCTTTCTTCAGCTAGATGCCACTTCCTGTCATTCCTCAACTCCCAATAATGACATCATATTATGAATCAATCCCTCAAGGGCTTAATGACAGTCATAGACTTCATAATCCAATCCTGAAGTTTCAGGAGGAAGCCTTTTGGCTTAGTTTTTTCATGTCTTGTATTTAAAGTGAGTGGTATCTTCAGAATAGAGCTTTAGCATCTATCTATGGTGGACAACTAAGAGTAATGACACTAGCCTGCGTTCTCCTTAAAACTAAGGGGTGGGGGTTAAGGTTCCCTGGCAAACTAGTCATAGGAAGATTTTTCACAAGCGACATGGAGATAACCCACAAGTCTGAAGGACAGAGCCTACAGTCATTGGAAAATACCCACAGTCATAGAGAGATATAGGATTTTGAATTAAATCAGTGACTTCTGAGAAAAGCATTATAAACTCATATTCAAGCTATTTTAAATTTATTTTTACATTATTTATTTTACTCTAATGAGTGATTTGTTTGCTTGTAAATATGTGTACAATGACTGTTTCTGGTGCCCAAAGATAGGTGCAGAGAGTATCATATCCCCTGGAAATAGAGTTGCAGATGGTTGTGAGCCACCATGTGGATGCTGGCAACTGATCCTGAGTTCACTGCAAGAACAATAAATTGATTTTAATTGCTCTTAATTAAGCCGTCTTTCCAGCTTTAAGCTCTCTTAAAAATATGTCTTTTTAGTACATTATAAAGTAGTAGGTTTCTATGCATTTAGCTTTGGTTTATCTCCCTGCCCACACCTCTGTTTATTTGTTTGAGACAGTGTTTTGCTATGTAGTTCAGGCTGGTCTCTAGCTGGCAGTCCTACTGTTTCAGCCTCCAGATTTGCTTGGGTTATAGACATTCTCCATCATGCCCATCTTGACAACCCAAGTCTTTTGATGAGATTGATCAAATAGTGCCATGACTTCTTACCATATTTTCAGTAACCCAAAGGGGGTTAGGCATGGTTGTGCCTGGCTGTAATCCCAGCACTCACGAAGGCATAGGCAGGCGAATTTTTATAAGTTCAAGGACACCTGGTGTACAAAGCGAGTCCAAAACAGCCAAGGTTATACAAAGAAACCTTGTCTAAAAAACAAACAAACAAACAAAAAAAACAAACTCTGTATGCATATATATACATGTGTGTGTATGTGTGTGTGTGTGTGTGTGTGTGTCTTTCAAAAATACAGATATAGGGGCTAAAGAGATGGGTAAATGGTTGAGAATACTTGTTGCTCTTCCAGAGAACCAGAGTTTGATTCCAAGCAACCACCCTGGGTATTTTATAACTGCTTGCCTGTAACTCCAGCTCCAGTGAGGTGGGCATCCTTGTCTGGCTTCTGTGGGGTACCAAAACACACGTGGCAGACATACAGACACAGCAATAAAATCATAAAATTTAAAATAAATACAGATATACAAAAAAATGTCTGTTTTGTCAACGGGAAAGCTCAATGTCTTTAGCATACACATACTTACAACATAAACAATGTATTAATGCACTAACGTGATTTAAAATTCCTTTACAAGATACTTAGCAGGGATCTACCTATCTCAGCCTCCCTAGTGCTCAGATTACAAGTACATACAGATAAACCTGTGCCTTCTCAGAGTTTTTCTTTGTAGCCCTGTCTGTCCTGGACTCTGTTTGTAGACCAGACGGGCCTCAAAAATCACAGAGATCTGTCTGGCTCTGCCTCCAGAATGCTGGGATTAAGTGCATGTGCCACCATGCCCAGTCACATCTGGCTATTTATTTGTTTATTTATTTTACATAAATTCTGGGGACCAAATTCAGGTCCTTATTATTACAAGTCAAGTGCTTTACTGACTGAGCTGTTTCCCCAGTTTGCAGGAAACAGATAATTCATGCTAAAAGAGATAGAAAACTTAGGATAGTTTTGGGAGGGTGTTCAGCAAATAAGAAACCCTAAGTTTATTTAGAAACTCCTTTTCATTCGAAAAGCAAAACGAATCACATCAGTTCAAAGATGGGGTTCACAGAACAGTTAAACTTGTTTTCTAGTTTACTGGAGAGTCACTGTACTAAGAGTTAGACTTCGCCTTCAGAAATGGTTTCCTGGAGCCCATTGTCGACCCACTAGTGTTAGGAGCCCCTGTATCAGCTCCCTGAGTCCCAGCAGGGCTCAGTTGCTCTCACCTGGGCGCCAGGCAGGTGAGGGAAATGTGCAACTAGATGACTTGGGCCAGAGACCTACTTCCTAGGCAGGTGGATTCTGTGCATCTCGGGTAGGCAGCAGCAGCAGCAGCAACAGCAACAGCGCCCTGTACACTTTTAACAGTTTTGAAAATTTGTTTTAAAAATTCACACCAGAGTTTTTTTTTTTTTTTTTTTTTTTTTTTTTTTCAATGCAGTTTATTCAGGAACATTGAACAATCCTCGGACCCCGGGGAAAGCCAGCCCACAGCTTAAATAGCCTCTGGGTAGCCAACCCAGGCGTGCCACGGGGGCAATGCAGATAGGTCCACATACATGGAAGCAAGCCAGATCCTCGGCCTTAGCCAAATGTGGAGTTGTTCCTGACAGAGAGCACTCACCATCGGGAAGGTGGAGGGCGGAAACCAGCTCCATCTTTAAGGCATAGTATTCTGCAGCTCTCTACAGTTCCCCCTTTTTGTTTTAGACGCATCAGGCAAGAGTAGAGGTCTGATCTCTGATATTAGAAATAAATTGGGACTTTGTACAGATGTTCATTTAGGTGTCATCCACCCAAAGAGCATCGGACCCGTCCAATACCTTTTTCTCAGAGGCGGGACCTGGGGCATCAACCCGCATGCAATCAGACATGCTCTTCTCTGGGTCCAAAGCGGCTGACCCTGAGTGCAGCACGTCTCGCCCCTGGGGGCAATGGTCTCCTGAACCTACTCAGACCTCGGACACCACCACTGCTAGTTCTAGAACTGACGCAGAGTTTTTAATGTAGAAATAAATTTGTAGACCTTTAAAAAGAAATATCTCTATCACATTTCCATTGGAAAAATTGCTGTCTTGTGGGTTGGGATTAAAGTCCTTGATGAGCCCAACTCTCTGATTTGATGTTAGCACCTGGTGGGTGGAGGATGCGGCAGGAAAACCTTGAGTTTTAAGAAATAAGAAGTGCTCAATTCAAAGAAAGTTTCTTTTGTTGTTTGGTGCCACTCTAGATGAGATAGTGGAGATAGCATATGAAATAATTTTTCTTCGAAAGAAATTTAATATCTTTTAATTACTGCCTAAATTGAAGGTAGCGTGTTGGTCATAAGTATTTATTGCTTAAGGCACTGTGCTGGACAGTGCTGCTACTGTTTTCATCCCGGCAAGGCAGGCTGACAACATCTGTAAGTTAGACATTCTAAAGCCACTGCTGTTAGCTCATCAGAGTAGACCACATATGATGATCATTTCCTGAGTAGAAAAATGAAAACAGTTTACAAGTAAGACCATGATGGCTGAGAGAATCTTCTGCTAGTTAAGATGGCTAAAGTAATGCCAATTGCACCATGCTATAGGTATGCTGGTCTTTCTCACTTCCTTCATACACCATCACACAGAAGTCACTTACCCAAGGATGTTACTTTAAGAAAGCTCTGACATTTTCAAAGGCTGTTGTTCTAGTCCCAAGACAGAAGGTCATATAGACATTTTAAGTGTTATTCCTTTATATCCGTCTTTTTAAAATTTTTTATTAATTACACTTTATTCATTTTGTATCCCCCCATAGGCCCCTCTCTCCTTCCCTCCCGATCCCACCCTCCCTCCTCTTTCTGCATGCATGCCACTCCCCAATTCCACTGATAGGGGAGGTTCTCCTCTCCTTTCTGGTCTTTTTAAGTCTTACTGTTTGAAAATATAGTGTTCAGTAGATGTTTTCCCTATAATTCTTACATATTTATTCATGAAATTTTAAAGCAGTCTTTAAAAATAGTTATGTTTTCTAATTTTTAACATAATTGATATTTTCTAATCTAACCTTTAAAATTTTGGAAAAAGAGAGTTTAATTATTTCAGAGGGTTTCAATTATTTTCTGGGGTGATTGAAGGTTGCCTCTGCTCTTATAGAGATAATATTTTTGCTTTCTTTTCTTACTAGGAATTCAGCAGTTGGTGTTAGCAGGATGAATGGGAGAAGCCATAGAAAGAACACAACTGTTATACCCAAGTTTATTTGAAAAAAATCCCAATCTCCTGTTCACATTAAAGTGAGTTTTAGTAAAATGTTATTTTAAGTAATTAAAATTATCTTCAATGTTTGTAGTTTTGATTTTTGTTTTTCCTTGTTTCAGATATTTATACATAATTTTATATTACAGCACATATAAGTTTTTAAAAACACATGGAGATGAGGATATGTACCTCAATGGCAGAGCAGATGCTTAGCATGTGTGAAAAAAAGCATAAGGAACTTCATGTTAAGGTCTCTAATCACATGATACTTTTGTTGGCTTTTATCATATCATCTCTCTTAATGTGTGAATGCCATACTTAGAAGGCAGGAATCTCAAATTTATCCTAAAAGGTACTTTGAGTAACTTTGGTGGACGTATGAAGAGTTATAGTAAGATATACATAAAATGTACTGTTTTACCCATTCTTGTGTTCTTACACACTCAAGTACACTTAGTGTTTTTGTGTATCACTGGAGCATATTCATCTTCTTAGCCTGCCCACTAAACACTAGCTTCTCCTTTGCTCACTTCCTCAGAGCCCTCATACTGTGTGTCACTTAGTGTAATATCCCTAACTGTCACCTATATTGTAGCACCTCCTGGAGTTTCCCTTAATTTTGAAGGCTGAAGATGATCCCATCATGTGGCTGCACTGCCTGTCATTTGTTCTTCAATCTGATGGTGGGTGCTGGGGTTGCCCTGTCTCTCTGCTATTATGAATAATTCTGCTGTGAACAAAGCTGTGTGAGTGTGTGCTTAGGTCCTGCCTTTCAATTCTTCCATTATTTACCTAAAAGTGGAGTTGTTGGCTTATTGCTGTGCTTACCATTGTGAGGACTCCTTGCATCCTCCTTGGTGCATCCTTCTTTACTTCTAGCAGAGTATAAGGTTTCCAGTCTTTTCACATTATTGTCAACACTTATTTTCTGTTCTAGGATATAGACATCCTGATTAGGCACTTAAAAACTGGATCTTATTTTTATGAATACCTTTAATCGAGCTGTCATAAAACTTAGTGGATCCCTGAGACTTGAAGGCCAATCTTGTCTGTACATAACAAGTTTGAGGCCTGCCATGGTTGCAGAGTAAGACCCGAGAGAGAGAAAGAGAGAGAGAGAGAGAGAGAGAGAGAGAGAGAGAGAGAGAGAGAATCAGATGTTGCTGAGCTTAGGATCTCAATCTTCTAAGCCTAAGTAAGTCTTTGCACATCAAATATCAATCATTTTGCCTAACAGCAAAAACCAACTGAGGCCCACTTTGGCTAAGAGCTTAGTAATTCAACCTGGGATGGAAAGACTGGTATAAGATTTTGCTTTGAAATATCAGTCTCAGAAAAGAACCCTGTGCCCAGACATTTTGGTTTTGTTGCTCTTCCTGTGGAGCTCCTGTCCTCTTCATGTCTTGCTATCTCCCCCTTCCTTCCTAAGATTTCCTGCACTCTGCCCAAAGTTTGTTTGAGTCTCAGTATCTCCTTTGATACATTGCTGGGCAGAGTCTTTCAGAGGTCCTTTGTGTTAGGCTCCTATCCTGTTTCCTATTATCTCCTTCTTCCATTGTCCTTACTGTTTGCCTTTCTGAGTGAGGATTGATCATCTTACCCAGGTTCCTACTTCTAGCTTAATTTCTTTAAGTATACAGAATTTTTTAGGTTTATCCTATATGACAGGTCTAATAGCCATTTATAAGTGAGTATAAACCATGTGTGTCTTTCTGTTTCTGGGATACCTCACTCAGGGTGATCTTTACTAGTCCCCACCATTTCCCTGAAGATTTCATGATTTCCTTGTTTTTAATTGCTGAGTAGTATTCCAAAGTGTGTAAATGCACCACAGTTTCTCTATCCATTCCTCTGTTGAGGGACATCTGGGTTGTTTCCAGGTTCTGGTTATTACAAATAAAGCTGATACTCCAACCAAGGACCATTCATGGATATAACCTAGAACTCCTGCCTAGATGTAGCCCATGGCAGCTCAGTATAAATGTAGGTACCCTAGTAAGGGAGACAGTGACTGTCTCTTACATGAACTCAGTAGATAGCTCTTTGACTGCCTCCCGCTGATGGAGGAGCAGCCTTGCCAGGCCACAGAGGAGGACAATGCAGGCAGTTCTGATGAGACCTGATAAGTTAAGGTCAGATGGAAGGAGAGGAGGACACCCTATTTGTGGACTTTGTGAAGGGCATAGGAGCATATGAGGGAGGGAGGGTAGGATTGGAAGCAGATGAAAGAGTGAGCTACAGCTGGGATAATAAGTGAATAAACTGTAAATAATATAAAAAATAAAAATTAAAAAATAAAAACAATTGTGCTGTGTTCCTCTCCAGGTACGTGTGTTTCTAAAATCTCACCTACTTGGTAAGATAGCAAGTAAAATACCAATTTTAATTTATAAATTAAGCTAATTTTAACTTTAATATAGCTATGTACAGATTTGATGACTCTACCTAAGTAACCTTTCTTTTTTCTTTCAGAGTACGTCAGTTTATAGAAATGGTGAATGGTACAGATAGCGAAGTACGGTGTTTGGAACACCAAAGTCCAAAATCTCAAGACAGTTATCCTATCAATCCTAGGCCTTTTAGTAGTCCAAGCATGAGTTCCAGCCACGGAATGAGTGTCCACAGTTTAGCTTCAGGTAAAAGCAGTACTTCGCATTTTTCTGGTGAGATACAATTTTTTTACACTTTTAGTCTTCCTTATATTATTTTGAGGTTTTTTAAATCTAGATAGTTTGCATTTTTAATTGTGTAGTTACAATCTATGAAAATACAGATTCATCTGATATCAGTACCAGGAAGTCTCTTAAGAAACTGAGACTTGCTCCATGCCAATTGACTAACTCCATGTTTTCCTCCAATTTTGAAAGTCATTTAAGGTTCTTAAATTATTTTTTTCCCTTTTTTCTTAAATTTTTCATCAATTACACTTTATTCATTCGGCATCCCCCCATAAGCCCCTCCCTCCTCCCATCCCAATCCCACCCTCCCTCCTCCCTCTGCTTGCATGCCACTCCCCAAGTCCACTAATAGGGGAGGTTCTCCTCTCCTTTCTGATCTTAGTCTGTCAGTTCACATCAAAAGTGGCTGTATTGTCCTCTACTGTGGCCTGGTAAGGCTGCTCCCCCCCCCAGAGGGAGGTGATCAAAGAGCAGGCCAATCAGAGTATGTCAGAGGCAGTCCCTCTTCACATTACTATGTAACCCAATTGGACTCTGAACTGCCCTGGGGGCAATGGTCTCCTGAACCTACTCAGACCTCGGACACCACCACTGGTAGTTCTAGAACTGACGCAGGATATTCCAACGAGGGGTTAAGGCTTCTCATAATATTTCCTATAAGCCCACACCTGTTTGTCTATATCCCCCATTTTTATTCATTATTAGCCAGATAGAGCCAAGTAATTGTGGTAATGATACTTGCTTTTTTGCCCAATGCTGGAATGCTAGTAAAATTAGGTATGCCCTGGTTACTCGCATGCCTCACTGGGTGCCTATGCCCATTGATGCCCCTCACGCTATGACTCTCTTCAGACAGAAAAGGGATCTTGGAACTACAGCCACCATTGTTACTACCATCTCATTGACGGCTGTTGGAGCTACCACCAGGGCATTAGCCATGAGTCATACTGGGCAGACTGCTCAGACCCTGAATAATCAATCATTTAGCCAATGTAGCTCATGCCTTAGTTGTACATAAAGGAATTAATGCTCAACTAAAAGGAAGCTTGATGGTGTTCAATCAGAGGATTGACCTCTTGCAGGAGCAAATTGATACCCTATGGCAAATCGCTCAACCTGGCTGTCAATGAAAGTATGCTGGACTTTGTGTCACTAGCATACAACATGAGAATTTTTCCTGCGCTGCAAATCTGTCTAAACAATTGTCGAGCTATATTTTAGGTAATTGGACTGGAGAATTCGATACTACGATGGAGCAGCTGAGAGTGGCCATTGTCACAGTAAATTCTACCGGAGTGGACGCAGGACTAGCCACAGGATTATCAACATGGATTGCTGCAGCCATGAATCATCTGAAGGAATGGGCGGGCATGGGAGTGTTAGCAGGCCTTCTGGTGTTGGTCTCCTTGGTTTGCCTGTGGTATATATGCAAGATTAGAGTCTCACAACAGTGTGATGCAGCCATGATCATTCAGGCCTTTACAGCCATTGAAGCAGGACATTCTCCCAAGCATGGTTGGCTACCATAAAAAGCTAAAATGATACGCTCAGGATGCGAGGCTAAGCACTGCACTCAGGGTCAGCCGCTTTGGACCCAGAGAAGAGCATGTCTGATTGCATGCGGGTTGATGCCCCAGGTCCCGCCTCTGAGAAAAAGGTATTGGATGGGTCTGATGCTCTTTGGGTGGATGACACCTAAATGAACATCTGTACAAAGTCCCAATTTATTTCTAATATCAGAGATCAAACCTCTACTCTTGCCTGATGCGTCTAAAACAAAAAGGGGGAACTGTAGAGAGCTGCGGAATGCTATGCCTTAAAGATGGAGCTGGTTTCCGCCTTCCACCTTCCCGATGGTGAGTGCTCTCTGTCACGAACAACTCCACATTTGGCTAAGGCCGAGGATCTGGCTTGCTTCCATGTATGTGGACCTATCTGCATTGCCCCCGTGGCACGCCTGGGTTGGCTACCCAGAGGCTATTTAAGCTGTGGGCTGGCTTTCCCCGGGGTCCGAGGATTGTTCTATGTTCCTGAATAAACTGCATTGAAAAAAAAAAAAGAAAAAAAAAAAAAAAAGAAACTGAGACTATAAACAGAGCTTTGTAATCAGTGTCATTATTCAAAATGAGTTGTCACTAAAACCATTGACAATATTGAGAAAATAATAATGTAGTTAATGAAGTTTGAATTTTAGTGTGATCTGGCTAATCTGTCAAGCCTAGCTGTCTTCCTGTCTCCCTTGGCTCATTTCTAAGCATTTTTTCTTTCTTTTCTTTTTCTTTTTTGTTTTTTTGTTTTTCAAGTTTATTTTCTTTCCTGACTCCTTTTCAGCTTACTTAGTTCTCATACTATGAAACTTGGTGTTCTCTTAATTCAAATTATCTTTACTGGATTTTTGCCATAACTTCTATAACTCTTTTTCTCATCCTCCTCAGTTTTCTTTCTTTTCATCATTTTTATTCTGTTTCCCACATGTACACTTCACTTTGTGTACTTAATTTTATCTTTGTTGTTGTTTAATTCATCACTCTATTTTTGTATCAGTAGATTAAACAAATAGTATTTCTACAGGTAATGTCTTGGAGATGTTAAGATGTATCAACAAGTCCAACAAATATTGACATGGCTAAGTGCAATTTTAATCCTTATTAAATATGAGTTCCATAATAATTTAATGCAATAAGCTAAATATACACACAGCCTGCATATCCTGAACTACAGGAGTGGTTTGTATAGTCACATATTATTTTATTTAAGTATACATTTCCACAATGAAAGTACTTAACATTATGTCAATAAAACACTACCCCAAATACTTGCATTATCATTCTTGCTGAAAACATTTATTTCTAGAATGCTTAATGACATTAAAGAAGATGAGTTCCACTAAATGTTCACCAAAGGTTTTTAATCAAAAAGCATTTCAACATGAAAGTACTAACAAAAAACTTTTAGTTCCATTATAAAAAAAAATAAAACAAAACACTTGTCTTTTGAAAAGATTATTAAAACAAGGGTCTATTAAGAGAGCTAAATATTCTTATTAAAATTTGGTTCATTAAACAAACTAGTTACTATTTTTAATGACTTCTCATGCCACTATTTTTCTAAAACCTTCAAATACATAGAGAACAAGTCTCAACTGGGATAAAGTCAAAGGACATTTAGATTTTACCTATTATGAACCTACGTTATATAGCTTCCAATGCACAAATCTAACTAAAGCATTAACCCTACTTTACAGTTTTCATATGGAACTGTACGGTTTGCAGTACTTTAACCTGGTTTTATTCATTATACCCCAGGAAGCAATTCAGATATGTCCAGATAAGGCAGGCTGTTAAAAGCTCAGTTAGGAATCTAAAACCGAAGACCTCTTCCTTTCCATGCCTATCAGGACATTACTGTAGAAAAACATAGTTATAACATATGGTTTCACAGAAAATAACCATAATTTTAGAAATTATTAATGTTGCCATGATCCATACTTGGCTTGGCCAAAAGCTTTTCTAGCCCATTGAATTCTTCATTCCTATTAAGTCCACAGCTCTAGCAAACTTCCTTCTGCACTTTTAAGAAGACAGTCCCTTAAAGCTTGCACTTGACCTTGTCTTCCAATTGACACTGTCTTGTGGGTCATTTTCAGTGATGAACTCTGAAGCTCTCCAATAATATCCTCTGATTCTGTTTCAATGTGTAAAGATTCTGGTCATTCCTAAAGCCATACACATACACTCTGCTTCTTGAGAGGAAAAAAAGTCAGTCTTTTACCTGTCTCCATTCTGTTCCAACAGTTTCTTTCTTTTTCTCTTCATCTGCCAGCCAGCCAGCTTGTCAGCCTGCCAAGCCTGTGTTTAACTTTATAAAGATCAGATAATTTTACTCCCCGTCAGGTGCCACCTCTATTCTTTCCTACAGTCAGTTGCACTGCTTTACCTACGGTTTTTTGGTGCACTATCCCATATGGTGAACAGGAGACTTGCATGTATGTATCCTTAGTAGCAAGATATTTTTCTTGAATATTAGAGTCAGTGTGTTCATAGGTAAAGTGGTTGATTATAACATTCCACATAATGACATTTCTATCAGTGACAAACTGTACAAAGTGACCACATGTTGTCTTGTAGAGCAGAAAACCATCACAATATCACATGGAATTATTTTTTGTAATCTCTGTGTCAAAGAATATAAATACATACATACCATTGCATATTTTGATTTCTTATTTTACAAAAAGATATATTTTCATATTAATATATGGGTGTTTTGGCTATATGTATGTATACTTGTGTACCACATGTGTGCATTTTCAGGAGAGGCCAGAGAGAGTATTGGGGCCCCTGGATCTGTGAGGCACCATGTGGGTGCTGGGAATTGAGACCAAGTCTTCAGTAAGAGCAGCTAGAGCCCTTAACTGCTGAGCCATTTATCCAGCCCCATAATATGGTTTCTTATAGCATGTAATATAGTAATATGCCTTTCAGATTTATAGCCTAGGAGGCATAGGTTATCCCACATTGCCTAGAGAGGCTGGACCATCATGGCATTTCTAAGAATACTCAATGATGTTAGTAATACAGTGAAATGATTAGCCCAGTTCTTACAATTTGTCTTTGTGTTAAACACTGCAGTGCCCTCACACAGTGATTGTGAGGATTAAATGAGATCTGTAATTAAACTGAGGAAGTAATAGACTTGAAACTTAGAAATTATTTGTTGGAATTCAGTGCCTTATTAATTTCTTTGTATTTTGAGTCTGAAAGGTAATCACTGGATTTGTTTAAGGGAAAGACTGTTCTTCCCTGCTGATCCTCTGTATCTAGAGACACGTAAACACGCTGGGAAGGGGGGAGAGTCATAGAGCCAGACTTGCCTGGATTTGAAACCTGAAACTGCCATTTACTAGCTGCTTGACCTCAGACAGAATACTTCAGGGCTCTGTGCCTCAGTTTTTCATCTGTAAAATGGGTAGAATAAATCTCCTTGTTTATGGTGAAGAGCAGATGAGTTCATCTCTGAAAAGGTATATCAAGTACTTTGTTAATGTTTGCCATTTTTATCATCATGAATGCTGTTACTAGTACTGATTTTTATTGGTACACTATTGTTAGTTATTAAGGCTTAGTCAACATGTACAGTATTAATTGTTCTAAGGGTAATATTGCCCTTAAAAGTGTAATTCTTTTTTTTTCTTCATTAGTAAGATAAAATATCATTTATGTTTCTTAGTCTTAGAAACTTAGGGGTCTTAGTATACAAGAACATTTTATTCTGTCTAGGTTTTCTTCCCCTGCCTCCCATGTTGTTTCATATTGTTATAGGGAGATCCACTTAACTTTGTATGCAAACACTGAAAGATTCTTGCCTCTTGTCTGCACACTGAATGTTGAATACCAGATTCCTGAGACTATAAATAGAGTATAGCTTTGAGCTACAAAGTTCCAAATAAGAAATTTGTGTCTGTGTTTAGAACCAGGCATGGTGCTACATGTCTGTAACCCCAGCCCTTGGGAGTCCAAGGCTAGCCTGACAAGACCTTGTCTCTAGAATGTACATATAGGAGGCTGATCCATGATGGTGACAAGCGCACACAGTTTCTGAGCAGAGGAGCTGAAGCACTGGAGTTGGTGAGTGGAAGGAAGACTGAAGCCAGGGAAGTGATAGTGAGGCTTTCTAAACAAGAGGGAACATCGCATGAGGTGAGAATGTTGGTCTTGGGTCACCTGGGGACTAGTTTGGGGAAGGAGAGAAATAATTATTTGATCTCCCTGCACTCCCCTCTTTCAGGCCTCCATCTTCCTCAGCACAGCTGGATCACTGAGATTCTCAACTCAAAGCTCACTGCCTGAGGACTGTGGTGGCAGAGGCATTGCTCCTGGCCCCTCAGCTGCTAATGCCAGCTGCACCTGCCTTGGAGTCCCAGATACTCAGCACCATTCACCCCGTGTCCCACATCTGCAAGGGACCATACCGACTCTGCAGGGTCTCCCAGCCACTGACTGTATGATCTGCCCAAACCCTCAGTGTCAGATAATAGACTATATAGCCACCAAAGTCCAGCAGACCCACTAAACAAGCTAGGCACACCAGGCACCGGGACTCCCAGGTCTGTAGAGCACAGTGGACGGCACCTAGGACTTCCCAGAAAGCATCTGGAACAGCATTCCAGTCTCCAGATGCAGATGGACTTCCTAACCAGGTGGCTTCAGGAGCACTGAGCTGGCAGAGTACATCAGTCTTCCTTCATATGACTAAGCAGGGGAAAACCAGAGAGTAGAGAGCCCAGATACCATGTTCCTTGACAGTGTGACCTGCCCAAGAGTGAGTGTGCCCTTGAGTGTCTAAAGAGCCCCAGATCCAGAGTCCATCTAAACTAGCGGCTAGTCATCAGACCCCTCCCACCCACACACACACTGTGGGAAACAGAAAGACTCTTGGGCCATCGAAGGCCCCTGCACTGTGGGTCCAGCAGTATAGTTAAGGCAGATAATTCTGTGAGCTCAGACAGCCAAGTACCAGGGGGATAGACCACTGAGGTATTCAAGGAATTTGCATAAGGAAATTGTGTTGTGACTACCACCATGTCCTGCTACAACTACAGTGCATGCAGAAGTAACCCCTTAGAAGCCTGCAAGGCAGAAACCCTCCCACACACTCAAAGATTCAACATTCTCCATCACTCTGTCCCTCATGGCACACTTCCACAAACATCCCCCACCCCCATGCCTGCATTTACCCTTCTACACCTGAGGACTTTCCTCCCACAGGTACAGCTGAAACACCAACTCACAAGCTGAGGCCACTGGACCCCTCTCAGCTTTCTGAAGAATTCCCCGGACTCTGGAAAGAGACAGTACTAGTCTGAACTGCAGAATCCAGGAACAAAGAGGGAAGATTATGTATAAACCAATAACCAGGGGTCAGCAAAAGTACACATCCAGCATAAATCATGGCTTCACCATGCAACCCCCAAATTGATGGATACTCCAAATCATCAGAAGCACAGGAAAATGACTTTAAAGCTATGCTAACCCATTTATTTGAGGCCCATAAAGAGGAAAAAAAAACAAAACAAAACAAAAACAAAAACAAAAACAAATATCTCAGAGCAAGAAATACAGACAGTTAAAGAGAAAATGAACAAGTCTATCAAAGATTCAGCCAAACAAGTGGAGGCAAAGAAAGAGGAAATGAACAAAATTCTCAAAGAAACACAGGCAAATATAGCCAAACAAATAGAGGCACAAGTAGAGATACAATTAGTAGCATATAGAGAGGAAATGAACAACAACAAAAAAATAGATACCATCATACAGAGACAGGAATCCACATTCAAACAGATGAAGGAAATGGTGCAAGGCATGAAAACAGAATTAGAATCAATAAAGAAAATACAAACTGAGAAAACCCTGGAGCTGGAGAACTTAGAGAAAAGATCAGGAACCACAAAGGTAAGCATCACCAACAGAATACAAGAGATGGAAGAGAGAATCTCTGGTGCTGAAGATATACTCACAGAAATTGATATATGTCTCAAAGAAAAAGTAAAATCAGAAATGTCTGAAACAGGATATATCCAAGAAATCAAGGACGCCATGAAAAGACAAAGTCTAAGAATAATAGGAATTGATGAAAAAGAAGATTCCAGGATCCAAGGTCCAAAAAATATCTTCAAGAAAATCATAGAAGAAAATTTTCCCAACTTAAAGAAAGAGATGTCGAGAAATATACATGAGGACTACAGAACACCAAATAGACTAGACCAGAAGAGAAACACCTCATGTCACATAATAGTCAACACATTAAATCTACAGAACAAAGAAAAGATATTAAAAGCAGCAAGGGAAAAAGGCCAAGTAACATATAAAGGTAGATCTATCTGAAGGAAAACTCCAATCCAACGAAAATATCTATACCGAAGAAAACATAGCATACAGATAATATCCCAAAAAAATTAAAAGAAAAGAAGCCATGAATCACAGTGAGACTACCAACTCCACAATAAAAGGAACTAATATTCATTGGTCATTATTATCTATCAACATCAATGGACTCAACGCTCCAATAAAAAGACACAGACTAACAGAATGGGTGCGGAAACAGGAGCCAACATTCTGCTGCATCCAAGAAACGCACCTCTGCAACAAAGATAAGCACTATCTCAGAGTCAAGGACTGGAAAAACGTCTTTCATGCAAATGGACCCAGAAAGCAAGCTGGGGTAGCTATCCTAATATCTAATTAAATAAACTTTCAACCAAAATTAATCAAAAAAAGATGAGGAGGGGCACTACATTCTCATCAAAGGAAAAAAAAAATCCACTCAAATGACATCACAATTCTGAACATCGGTGCCCCAAATACAAGAGTACTTACACTCATAAATGAAACATTATTAAAACTTAAATCACACATTGATCCCAACACCTTAATAGTGGGATACTTCAACACCCCACTTTCACCAAGTGACAGATCATCTAGACAGAAACAAAATAGGGAAATAAAGGCACTTATGAGGGTTAAATCAAATGGACCTAAAATATGTCTACAGAACTTTTCACCCAAATTCAAAAGATTATAACTTCTTTTGAGCACCTCATGGAACTTTCTCCAAAATATCCCATATAGTTGGTCTCAAAGCAAGCCTCAACAGATACAAAAAGATTGAAATAATGCCCTGTATTCTATCTAACCACCATGGACTAAACTTGGACTTCCACAACAATGGAATTAGCAAAAAGCCTACATGTACATGGAAATTGAATAACTTGCTGCTCAATGACAGCTTGGTTAAGGAAGAAATAAAGACAGAAATTAAAGACTTCCTAGAATTAATGAAAATGAAGGTAAAACATACCCTAATTTATGAGACACAATAAATGCAGTGCTCAGAGGAATGTTCATAGCCCTAAGTTCCTTCAAGAAGAAATTTGTCACATCTCATGCAGGCAACTTAGTGGCCCAACAGATATCCCTAGAAAAAAAAAAAGAATCAAATACACCCAAGAGGAGCAGATGGCTGGAAATAATCAAACTCAGGGCTGAAATCAGTCAATGAGAAATAAATAAAACTATTCAAAAAATCAAAGAAACCAACAGCTTGTTGTTTGAGAAAATCAACATGATAGACAAAAAATTAACCAAACTAACTAAAAGGCAGAGAGAAAATAGCAAAATCAGCAAAATCAGAAATGAAAAGGGGGATATAACTACAGACAGTGAGGAAATCCAAACAATCATAGTACAAAAGCCTACAATGCCACAAAATTTGAAAATCTAAAAGAAATGGACAATTTTCTTGATAGATTCCATCTAACAAAGTCAAGTCAAGATCAGATAGAAAGATTAAATAGTCCTATATCCCCCAAGGAAATAGAAGCAGTCATCAACAGTCTCGCTTCCAAAAAAGCCCTGGGCCAGATGGATTCATTGCAAAATTCTACCAGACCTTAAAAAAAGTGTTAACTCCAATTCTCTTCAAACAATTCCACAAAATAGAAACAGAAGGAACATTACCAAACTCATTCCATGAAGCCACAGTCACCTTGATATCTACACCAAACCAAGACCAAACCAAAAAAGAGAACATCAGACCAATCTCTCTTATGAACATTGATGCAAAAATACTCAATAAAATACTTGCAAACTGAATCCAAGAACACATCAAAGATATCATCCACCATCACCAAGTAGGCTTCATCCCAGGCATGCAAAGGTGTTTCAACATACGGAAATCCATCAACGTAATCCACTACATAAACAAACTGAAGGAGAAATACCACAGGATCGTCTTCTTAGATGCAGAAAAAGCATTTGACAAAATCCAACACCCATTCATGTTTAAAGTCTTGGAGAGATCTGAGACAAAAGGCACATACCTAAAAATACTAAAGGCAATTTACAGCAAGCCTATAGCTGACATCAAACTCAATGGAGAGAAACTTAAATCAATCCCATTGAAATCAGGGACAAGGCAAGGTTGTCCTCTCATTCCATGTCTCTTCAACATAGTACTTGAATTCCTAGCTAAAGCAATAAGACAGCTAAGGAGATCAAGGGGATATATACTGAAAAGGAAGAGGTCAAAGTGTTACTATTCTCAGATCATATGAGAGTATACAAGAGTGACTCCAAAAATTCAACCAGAGAAATCCTTCAGAGGAAAAACCCCTTCAAAAAAGTGGCTGGCTCTTGCGGGGGGAGGGGCAAGATGGCGGCGCCGGGAAGACTCTCATTCTGAGCAGCAGCACAGCAGGATCAGCACAGTGACCAGCAGTCAGAACTCTCGGCCATAAAACACAGTCATTGTGTTTCCCAGGTGAGAGGATACCCCACGGTGGGGGATTCAATCAGCTTTTAACTCACCCGGCTAAACCGCGGAAGAGATCCCCGTTCCGCCAGACACTTGGCTGCCAGCCGCCAGCCCCAGCCCCAGCGCAGAGCCACAAGCCAGTGTCTCAGGTCAAGGTCCCAGACTGAACCGTGTGCACCACACTATCAGAGACTGGAATTTTCAGTCGAGAGATAACCCCAGGGTACAGGAAACAACTGGGACTGGCCTTAGGTCACCCAGACATCCCCTGGAAAAGACTCGGGCGGGTTCCACGGGCACCCCAGGAGCCAGCCCGGAGCCAGAGCCAGGGACCCAGGTTCCGGCACAGAGCCCTGCCTGCCTGCGCGCCTGATTCGCCGCCGGACATAGAAACTGCGGGTCTGATCTCAGAGCACTCAGCTCACCCCCAACCTGAAAAGGTCCCCGGAAAATTACCCAGCTTAGGGAGGCACTCAGGCTCCCAAAAGCCGCAAAGGCAGACACAGGCAGTTTCTGTGCACCAGACAGCTGGCAGAGACTGAGCCGCCATCACACAGCTGTGCTCCAGGCACAGGCAGTTTCTGCGGCCAGCCAGCTGGCGGACACTGAGCACTGTGCACCAGGGCAAAAAAGACACTGGGAGTCCATGTCTCCAGAGAATCCACGGGGAAGGAAGGAAACTACTGACCTAAATCACCCAATCCTTCCCTAGAAAAAGTCTAGCAGTCTAGTGGGGCCGAGGCGCCAGCACTCAGCTGTGCTCCAGACACAAGCACAAACAGTTGAGGCGCGCCTGATGTCCAACTGGGTCACAGCAGCTGATCATTAAATTTGCAACAAGAAACCCAGAAACAGGGCAGCTGCCCTCAGGACTTCCCTGGGTGAGAGGAGAACCCTCTCGACTAACAAAGACCAGAGTTACCACTCAGGTCTATATCCCTGAGGTGAGCAACTCCTGAAAAAACACCAGCCATCCAGGGACTATACCCAAAAAGCTGAGAAGACATCCTTCAGGAAAAAACAGCTTTCTGCAAAGGGGATTCTCTCTACCACAGGATCCCCAGGAACCATCAGAAAATAACCCCAAACACCAAATATAACACAATGGGTAGAGGCCAGCGTAAAAGCTCAAGCAACAAAAGACAGAGCAATATGGCATCTCCAGAACCCAGTTACCCAGGGGCAAGTAGCCCTGGATACCCCACCATAACTGAAATCCAAGAAGATGACCTAACAAGTATGCTCATGAAGATGATAACAGAGGAAACAAATAAGATTCGTAAAGACATAGAGGAAGATAAACTCAAACAGAATATTGCCATCCGTAAAGAAATAGAGGAAGCTGCAACCAAATAGTTTATGGCCTTTAGAAAGGAAATGCTTAAAACACTGAATGAAATGATAGAAACAGAGTTGAAGGAACTAAAAGAGAAACAGGAAAGTACAATCAGACAGGTGAAGGAAGTAAACAAAACAACTCAAGACCTGAAGATAGAATTGGAAAAATTAAAGAAAACACAAATGGAAGAAATAATGGAAAGGAAGAATCTAGGGAAGAAAACAGGAACTACAGAGGTAAGCATAACCAACAGACTACAAAAGATGGAAGAAAGAATCTCAGGTGTAGAAGATACAATGGAAGAAATCGATGTATCTGTCAAAGAAAATGTTAAATCCGAAAAATTCCTGACACAGACCGTCCAAGAAATGCAAGACAATATGAAAAGACAAAACCTAAGAATAATAGGTATAGAGGAAAAAGAAGACTCCCTTCTCCAAGGCCCAGAAAATATTTTCAACAAAATCATTGAAGAAAATTTCCCCAAGCTAAAGGAGAGGCCAATCAGAATACATGAGGCCTACAGAACACCCAACAAATTTGACCAGAAAAGAAAATCCTCCCGCCACATAATAATCAAAACAGTAAGTATACAGAACAAAGAAAAAATTCTAAAAGCTGCAAGGGAAAAAGGCCAAGTAACATATAATGGCAAACCCATTAGAATCACACCTGACTTTTCAACAGAGACTATGAAAGCCAGAAGGGCCTGGACGGATATCATGCAGACCCTAAGAGAACACAGATGTCAGCCCAGGCTACTATACCCTGCAAAACTCTCAGTCCTCATAGACAGAGAAAACAAGATATTCAATGACAAAAACAAATTTCAACAATACCTACAAACAAATCCAGCATTACAGAAGACACTAGAAGGGAAAATACAACCCAGGAAAACTAGCTACATTCAAGAAAACACAGGAAATAATTAACATCACTATAGTAAAACAAAAAGCAACCAAGCACACAACAGTATGACCACAGCCAACATCAAAATCAAGAGATCTAACAGCCACTGGTCATTAATCTCTCTCAACATCAATGGACTCAACTCTCCAATAAAAAGACACAGATTAACAGAATGGATACGTAAACTAAACCCAGCAATCTGTTGCATACAAGAAACACACCTAAGACACAAAGATAGACATTACCTGAGGGTAAAGGGTTGGAAGACCACAGAGGAAGACTTTGCAGCCAGTCCAGAAGATACCTGATAAACCAGGGTCAGATGAAAGGGGAGGAGGTCATCCCAATCAGTGGACTTGGAAAGTGGCAGGGAGGAGTTGAGGAAGGTGGGGTGGGATTGGGAGGGAATGAGTGGCAGGACACAGCAGGAATACAAATTTAATAAAATGTAACTTAAAAAAATAAAAAGAATAGAATTTAAAAGAAGAGAATATATTCAGTAAAAGTAAAAAAAAAGAATGTACATATATAGCTATGTTTAGATGAACCACTAAAAAGTAGTTACTAAAGAAAATACAAAATGTTAAATTAAAAAAAAAACTTGTATTCTCATTTTTTCCACTGTTTTCCCTTCAATAAGTAGTCAAACATGAGTGTTTTTTTGTTGTTGTTTTAATGTTTGTTTGTTTGTTTGTTTGTTTGTTTGTTTTTGCTTACAGAAGCCGACTCCAGTCAGTTAAGACGTCAGCTGTGTGTAGGAAGTCAGGCTGCCATAGAGAGAATAATTCACTTTGGCCGAAAGCTACAAGGCATGAGTGAGCAGCTGAGGAGAAATTTGGCAAGAACACAGCAAACAAGAAAATGCTGAAGGTAAGAATGTTGTTTGCTTTCTGTGATAAAATACCTAGGATGTTGGGGGCTGTGTGTGTCTTCTTTTAGCTCACCATTTTAGAGGATTCTGTCTGTTTCCACTTGCCTCCCTTGTTCCACGACCTGTGGTGAAAGAGAACCTCATTGCAGAGAACTCAGTAGAGCATAGCTGACAGGGAAAGGTGGGGCTAGGGACAACCAGACACTCTTCATGACCTGTTTCTGTCAGGTAGGCTCCACCTTCTCCAGTTTCCATTCTAATACTTCATTGATGAGGTTAGAACCCTCATTGTCTCTAAACATGTTCTCTAGTCATGTTCCAGTGACATCAAATCTACATGGGGACCTCATCTTACACACATAAACTTTAGGGGAATATTTTACATTCAAACCATATATTGTTTTCCTTTGATCCTTACCAATATGTCAGAGGCACCAAGATACAGGTTTGTTCAACATTGAGTAACAAGGTGGAAATTCTTGGGAATTTGTCCCTGAAATTTCCCCTTAGAACCTTGCCCATTTGTGAGTCAAAGCTCTTGATGGCATTAGGCAGCTGTGATCTAGAAGAACATTGGGTCACACACATGTACAGCCTAAATCCCTGCTGTGCTCCCTGTGACATAGCACACAATTGTAGTGTGCTGCTGAAACCAGAACCCTGAGATGTATTTTTTTTTTTTTTTTTAGTAAACATTGTTTCAGAGTTGCAGCAAAGTCATTGGATTTTATGGGGATTATTAAAGGAATAGCTCCTCTTTCATGTCTAGAACTGTTAGAATACATTTTGAAGTGTCTTCTGGAAGATGTCCACGCTGGATGGTAAGAGAGATAAAATTTCACCAAACCAATAAGTGTATCACAGTCCCATGTGTTAGTTCAAGTTGGAGTGCTTTATTAAGCAAGATTGCATTTCATTGTATTGATTTTTGAGTCTTTAAATTTAAATTGTTACAGAAAGAGTGAACACCAAGATTACAGAGAACTATAAACTGTACTACACATCAGTGAATGTTCATATACTTAGGACACCCATTCTGAAACTATGGGGCTTCACTTTGGACCTTACATTTTCACTATCAAACATATTTTAGTGCATTTGTCCACCACCATAAACAAACAAAATGTCCATAATAGAAATATGTAGAAGTTAGGAAAATAGGTTGATATCCTCATTCACAATTCCTGTCTATGATCTGCATTCTGCCCACAGTCCTGCTGATTCTGGCCCTTGATGGGGCAGAGTGCCATGAGGAGCAGCACATGGAAGAAGAGGCTTTCACTCATGGAAGAGGAAAGCAGAGACATGGTCCCAGAGACCTACTACCTACAGCGAGGTCCCATCTCCCCAAGATTACAGGGTTTCCAACAAACAAAGGTTTTCATTTAAATAGGTTACAACTATTGATATCTATGGTACTCCAAGTTAAAACTAAATTTCCCAAACTGGATATACTCATTTTAAAAGTTTCTGCCTACGAAACAAAGCATTAAACTGGCAAGCCTATGTGAAACATTTTACACTCTAACACAATGAAGCCTAGAAAACAAAAGAAGACATAATTCATAGCCCTTCTGAGTAAAAATTTGATATTACAGGAAAGGGCAAATGACTACTGGTTGTGTTCTGGACATGAACTGAGAATTTCATTATCAGTATTAACTCAATCCCATACCCTTGGTATAAAACCAGCAGCACTAGTAAATATCAACTTGCCCAGCAGCCTTTGTTAAAGTCATTATGCTTTATATTTCAGTAGCTGGGATAGGAAAAGGGTAGTCACCATACCACATCATTTGCTAACATAACAGTTGTGTTTCTGGTGCTAACCCTCAGAGATCAAGAGAAAGAAAGTTAAATTACTATTTCTTACAAGATACAAAGATACTTGTGTATCAGGCAAGTGGATGTCTACATTTGCCTTAGAGGATTTTCTGATGGCCAGATTGTGTCTTTACTTACTCTTCCATGTTAAATGTGTCTCTCCTGAGCATGTTGTAATCTACAGCACCTATATCTGGGGCTGCATAGCTCTTTAGAACTGTCTCTGCAGGGGTATTATGAACGTGTAGGCTCTTTATTAGCTTTCTTTCAAGGTATATAAATAATACTGCATAGATAGAAGCTGAGGGCTGTTTTAGGGGAATGGTTCTTAATGTTTCTGATGTTCCAATCATTTTGAATTTTTAATAGAGGTTGAGAATTCAAATCAGTAGTTAGTTAAGTGCTTACCTGTACTGCAAGAGACTCTGGGTTTTACCTGAGCACTCCATATTTCCCACCTCCCCAACAAACAAAAGTTTTTCAAGAGTTTTTATTTAAAGGAGTTACAACTATTGATATCTGTGGTACTCAAAGTTAAAACTAAATTTCCCAAACTGGAAATACTGATTTTAAAATCGATTGGAATTTTATGAAACAATAATCCCCACTTAAATGAGAAATAGCATTATTTTAATTTTGATGGGTCTCTAATGTTTACTATATTAACTAGATTCTCATACCTACTTCTACCTTGAGTCCATAAATCAGACATGTGTGTATCAGGTTATAGATATATGAAAGTGAAAAGGGGAAGGAAAACTTTAGTGATACTATGAACAGTTTTGACCTTGACCCTCCCCCTTGAAAAGAGCATAGGCCACATGTGTTCCTGGACCACACTATTGAAAATGTCTCATTTATGTCATATTTTGGAAAATGAAATGTCATCAGAATTTTAGGATTTATTTATATTCAGGTCATATGACTATATATAGTCAAAACTATGCTGAGTTGGAGGAAGGAATGTGATTTTCTGCCACCTTTGAATATTTAAGATTACAATCCCATCCTCTCACTCTGTCTTTGGCTCTCATTCAGCACAAAACTAAGGAAACATCATTATAAGACCATATCTCTGAGTTATTTCTTGACTATACTGAATTATGTGAAAACAGTTTATCTTCACCTAAAGATAATGGTTGGCTTTGATTTTGTGCCTCTGACTTGTTAGCAGCTATGACTTTCAGAGACTTTAATATTCTGAGCTGCTTCCCTCTCATTTCCCCAAACTTACCTTGCTTCAGATACTGATGAGTGAGAACTAATTTACAAGAATTAAAAAGCATATGAGGAAAACAGAAATGTAGATGAGGTTTTGAAATTATTCCTCTTTATTCTACATTTGAGGATACATTTGATTATGTGTTTCTTATTCTTTAGTGTTTGGGGATTTTAAGAACATTTAGATCGCATATGTAATTATTCATCACTTAATGAAATCTGTGAGACAGTTCTCTTCTTGTGCAAACATGATTATACCCTTAACACAGACTTAGATGGTACAGTTTACTGCACAGTGAGCTATATAATGGGGTGTATGTATTATGCCTAGAAGTGCTTTATACTTTGCTTATACTTCCTCACCAAAACCATAGCAATACTGACAAGACAAATGCAATGGTGTCAATAGATAATAGAAACTGTCCAGCTCCATTATAATCTTAAGGGATCATCTTGAATGTGCAGACCATCAGTGACCTAGACATCTTTATGGAGAACAATTTTACACACAGAGAGAATGGTTTGGAGTCAAAGGTAAAATTTTGCTCAATTTTACAGAGTGTAATATTTCCCTTCATGTGCACCACCCTGAAGTAAATGCTTAGGGAGTTCCTGCAGCTGTGGTTGGCACAAAATGCCTCTGGACCCTTGTCTTTCCATGTCTCCCATCTTCTGTTTCTTGTCATCCTTCTTTTATGTTCTGTAGAGGCTTCTTTTCAGTAGCACCAACGGAAACTTCCTGGATTGGTTATTTTGCCAACCATTTCTTGAATGTCACCAGTGTCACTCTGATGAGCAGTCATAGTCTCTGATGACAGAGAAATAGAGAAAGCCAAGATTCACACTTTCTAAAACTGGTTCTTAATCTTAAGCAAAAATTGAGTAGTTGGAGACTGTACATTTTCACAGAAGTTGTCCCTATTGAGGCAGTCTTTTTCTTTAAAATGAAGCATAACCTGTAGTGGCACTGTATTTTCTACAGCGGTGTGTCTTATCTCCCACATGCATGTATTGCACCTACTTGACAGTTATAGTGGCACCTTTTTCTTTTAAAACAGGGTTTCAATGTGTGGTCCTCCTCGTCTCTGAGCCTTCAAAGTTCCTCAATCCACCTACCAAATGCACTATAGATGTGAGATGCCTTATATTATATGGTGTGTGTGAGTGTGTGTGGTTTCTCCATGGCTGTGTGAATTGCTGTATTTGTGTGCATTGGTATTGTTGTGTTTTTGTACTACATTTATATGCATGCATCTTGTTTTCTTTAAAAATTTTCCACTGTGATAAATTTTAAAAAATTACCAAAAAAGGCTGTGTGACTCTGGCTCATGCTGCATGTTGAGGGACTCTATTCTTGAAACTTTAGACCAGTGAACTAGCTGTAGTTATGGATTGCGGGGGAAGGGGGAGACTAGGTCCTTAGTCCTGTCTCGGGGGTAACAATACACTTTTATAACAGAATATGTGCACAGTGTAGCAGCAGGGAAAAAACATTCATATTACTTTCCTGATGTCATTGGTCTTCCTTAACTTTGACCCTTCTAGGTGTTTATGCTTGGGAGTTTGTTGTTGGTTTTCTTGCTTAGAACTTTATTCTGCTTCTAAGTCAGCAATTTTCAACCTGTGGTTGGCGACTCCTTTGCTGGTCACATATCAGATATCTTGCATATCCATATTTACATTAGAATTCATAACAGTAGCAAAATTACTGTAAAGAATTGGCAATTAAATCATTTTATGCTTGGGGTCACCACATGGGTTTAAAATTCACTGCGTTAGGAAGGTTGAAGTCCACTAAGCCATATTTTGCGTGTGGTTTTTAGAGTATTTTAGGATCTGGCTCCTCCTTGGTCATGTGCCTTTAAGTTTCTCTTAGTCTCAATGTGTGTGTTTCAGTTAGGTCAGTAGAAATATGCTAAAAACAATGATTAGGTTCTGGTCCTTGTTGTGTGTGCCCTGTCTAGCAGCTGTGCTCAGCAAAATAAGAGTAAAAATTTACTATTTATTAATGTGTCCATTGGTAATTCAGAGAGAAACTCTGTCTTATGGTACTATATGATCTTTTCTTCTCATCTCAAACTAAGATTCCTCAGATAAAATCTGTAGGATGGGGACACAAACCTCAGGTGAAAGCAGTTGAGGTGATCCATGAGTGCCTGGGATGTCTTATAAAGTATTGGCCAACAATAATTTCTTACAGGTATTATTTCTAAATTTTTGCTTTTAAGTAGTAAAGGGGGTTGAAATTTCTGACTTTTTGGTGGTGTCAGGATATAGCTCTATGCATAGTTTATATGTGATTCTATGCGCTAGTCCCTCATTGGACATATTCTTAGTATCTTTTAGTACCTGAATGGTGGGGATGACACTTCATTAGATGGCCTTGGTTTTCAGGGTAAATTAGAGTTGATGAGAGGGTTATAAGTTAGCTCTGTGAGATATGAACTATTCTTCAGTCAATGAGCTGGAGGTGGAGCGTAGGATTAGGGAACAAAACCTCCACTGGACACAAATGCATGTTCAGTACCATTAGATGCAATTAATGCTGTCACACAGGTACATAGAGGCTTTCTTACACTCAACACCTTTGAGTAGTTATTGGTAACTCTTAATTGTATATTAAATTTCCTTGTTTCTAGAACTTTCATTGTGATTGGGCAGCTCCAGAGATTCTCTCTTCCATCTCTTGTGTTCTGTTGGTGATGCTTACCTTTGTGGTTTCTCATCTTTTCTCTAAGTTCTCCAGCTCCAGGGTTTTCTCAGTTTGTATTTTCTTTATTGATTCTAATTCTGTTTTCATGCCTTGCACCATTTCCTTCATCTGTTTGAATGTGGATTCCTGTCTCTCTATGATGGTCTCTATTTTTTGTTGTTGTTGTTCATTTCCTCTCTATATGCTATTAATTGTATCTCTACTTGTGCCTCTATTTGTTTGGCTATATTTGCCTGTGTTTCTTTGAGAATTTTGTTCATTTCCTCTTTCTTTGCCTCCACTTGTTTGGCCAAATCTTTGATAGATTTGTTCATTTCCTCTTTAACTGACTGAATTTGCATGGTATTGTTCTGAGAGAGTTGTTTGTTTCCTCTTTATAAGCCTGAAATAATTGGGTAAGCATAGCTTTAAAGTCATTTTCCTGTGCTTCTGATGAATTGGAGTATCCATCATTTTGTGGGTTGCTGGTGAAGTCATGATGTCCTGATTCATGTTGGAAGTGTTCTTTCGCCTACCCCTGGCTATTGGCTTATCTGAAACCTTCCCTGTTTGATTTTGGGTTCTGCAATTCAGACTGATACTGTCTCTCTCTGGCATCTGGAGAGTTCTTCAGGAAGCTTACATAGGTCCCTTGTCCTCAGTGTGTGCTGAGGACTAGCTGTACCTGTGGGAGAAAAGTATGCAGACCCAAACAGGGCAAATGCAGGTGTTTGTGTGTGTGTGTGTGTGTGTGTGTGTGCGTGGAAGTGTGTCTCAAGGGACAGATTGATAGATAATGTTGAACCCTTCAATGTGTGGGAGGGGCTCTGCACTATATATGTATCAGGCGCTAGTGATGGTCATGGTGTAATTTTTGTCATTAACTGCCTTAACTCCTCAATTGGACCCACAGAGCAGGGGCTTCAATGTCCCAAGTGACCCTCTGTTTCCCAAAGTGGGTATGTGGGTGGGAGGGGTTTGATGCCTGGCTTCTGTTTTAGAAGGACCCTGGATCTGAGGATCTGTAGATTCTCAAGGATGCACTCACTCTCAGGCAGGTCACTTGGCAGGGATCGGTGTATCCAGGCTCTCTGCTCTCTGGTTTGGCCCTGCTTGTTTGATGTGCTCTGCCAGCTCAGTGCTGCTGTCACTGCCAGGATAGGAAGTCCCGCTGTAGCTGGAGACCGGGATGCCAATTCAGGTATTTTCTGGTATGACCTGGGGGCCCACCATTGTACTCTCATACCTGGGAGGCCCAGTGCCTGGTGTGCTTAGCTTATATGGCAAGTCTGCTTGGCTTTGGTGGGTATATAGCATAACATCTGTAACTGAGGGATTGGGCAGGCCATGCAGTCAGTGTCTGAGCGACCCTACGGGGCCAATATGTTGGCTAGCAAACCCAGAATTCTGGGATGATGGTGCCACGGGTCTGGACCCACAGTGCAGGTGCCTTGATGTCCCAAGTGACCCTCTGTTTCCCACAGTGGGTATGTGGGTGGGAGGGGACCAATGTCTGGCTTCTATTTTAGAAGGGGCATGGATCTGGGATATGGCATACTCACTCTCAAGGCGGTCACATCAGCAGGGATCGGGGTAACCAGGCTCTCTGTTCTCTGGTTTGGCCCTGGTTGGTCTTAAGCTGGAGGATTGATGTGCCCCACCAGCTCAGTGCTGCTCCACACCAGGTTAAGAAGTCCTTCTGTAGCTGGAGACTGGGATGCCAGTCCAGATGCTTTCTGGGAAGTCCTGGGAGCTCTCCACTGTGCTCTCCAAGCTTGGGAGGCCCAGCGCCTGGTGTGCCTAGCTTGTATGGTGTTTCTTCCTGGTTTTGGTGAGTATATAGCATATTCTCTGTCACTGTGGGATTGGACAGGCCATACAGTCAGTGGTTAGGTGAACCTGCAGAACCAGTAGGTGGCTAGCAGACTCGGGCACTGGGAGGATGGTGCCACTGCACAGGTCTGGGACTCCAAGACCAGTATTGCTGGCAGTTGCTGCTAAAGGGTTAGGAGCTCTGCCTTAGCTGATGCAGACCCTAGGCAGTTAGGGCCAAGCTAAGAATCTCAATGAGTCTGCCATGCCGAGGAAGGGGGAGTCCGATAGAGGGGAGTTCCAGGAGATTAAAGGATCGGTTCTCTCCTTCCCCAAACAAGTCCCCAGGTGACCAGAGACCAAAGTTCTCACCTCATGAGATGTTCCCTGTTGTTTAGAAAGCCTCACCGTAGTATTCCTTGGTTCAGAGGTCCTTCCACTCACCAACTCAGATGTTCAGCTCTTCCACAGCTCAGAAGCTGTGTGTGTTAGTGGCCATCTTGGCTCTGCAACCCCCCAAAGCATTCTATTTAAACGAAAGAAAATTTCCTCCATACCAAACAGATTACTCGAATTCTGATGGAATAAAAGTGGTAGATTCTGAAGTATATCTTGGAAAGTGCACATATGTAAGTACTTAATGAGTCTTCATTAGAATGAGGTATTTGGGTGGTCTTTGTGTTTGAATAAAAAACCCTGCTATATGGGCACCTCAGTTGGGGACTGGGAGTAACAGGCATTTTTCTTTTAAATTCTTTCATCTACTTGGCCTGAGCTGTTCCTCCTGTATGGAAGAGGATATGGATATTGCCAGAAGATAGCCTTGTGTTTCTTCTAAGTACATGCCATTGGCACTGTGTTGTAGAAACACTGTGCTGTAGAAATCGAGTTAACATGTGATCTTGACTAGCCCAGGTAAGAAAGGTGACTTCATACTGAAAATACAGGAAGGTATGTCAGCAGCAATATTTATTAGGCAGAGCAAAACTTGGCTTGGCTACTGTGGAAGGAAATTGCGCATATTTCTGAAGAGTTTGGTAGTTGTTCCACAGGAAAATGAGGCTAGAAAGGGAGTGCTTGTTACTCAGTAATCTCAGCTGGAACCACCCTGATACCATTCTGAAACTTTAAATCAGGGTGTTAAAGGAAGTAAGAGTATCTGAGCTCACTATATTTGTAGCTTCTGTGCTTCAGACATAAGCAGTACCAACCCCTGGACTCAAACATTTCTGTTTAAATTAAATAGATCACTAAGGAGTGAGGCTTTGTCAGTGTGTATGGAAAGTAGAAATGAGAATCTGCTGTTTGCTTAGTTTTTGTTTCTATCATACTTCACCTCAGTGATATTAATTGTAATTATGTACTGAGCAAATACATTTATGCAAATTCCTAGGTAATATGAAATGTCACACAGTTCACATGCACATAAAACTTAATCTCTGAGCTATTTTCTTCCAAGGAAATTCAGATCAAGGGTTGTTTTACATCTGACTTTTGGAGTCTTAAATTTCCCAATAAAATGAGGCTCTAGACCAGTTCAGAAGTCTGTGGTGTTATTTGGCCCAGTGAAGCTTAGAAGCTTCCTTAGCCATGCATTTTAAATAGTTTTGGAAATGTGACAGCACTGTCACATGAGTAGAGTGACTTAGACATTAGTACTTGTACTGAAGGCTAATAATATTCATTGTAACAATGTAGAGAAAGCCATGAGTGCTCATATTTATCCTTAATCTGATGATAGGGGTCAATGCTGCCATTTGGGAGGATGAATAGTGGCCTTTGTGTTAGTTTCTTAAACTAATATTTATGTGTAGAATGACATGAATTTGGCTCTTGAACTGTAATTTCAGTGGCTATAGAATGTCATCCCATTGGTAAAAATAAGAAAACTTAATAATAGTGCTAACCTAGGGGTATGGCATCTCCACTGTAAAGTTTTTTTTTTTTTTTGAAACGGCTAGATTGCAGTGTGTCAAAACATCTGATTGCTATTTTAAGCAACAATCGTGAAGATTCTGAAGATGCTAATTTTCTTGTGTCAGTTTTTTTTCTTAAGATTTATTTGTTATGTATAAGTATGTATGCCTGCACACCAGAGGAGTGCCCCAGATCTCATTATAGATGGTTGTCAGCCAGCATGTCGTTAATGGGGATTGAACTCAAGACCACTAGAAGAGCAGCCAGTGCTCTTAACCTCTGAGACATCTTTCTAGCCCTTGGGAAAGTTTTTAATTTCTTTAGTTCTTCAAATCAAATGATTAGGAGCATTATCCAAGATATATGTGTTAGGCTGGGTGAAGCAAGCAAGCCTTTAATCTCAACACTAAGGGGGCCAAGACAGGTAGGTCTCTGTGAGGGTGAAACCAGTCTGTTTCACATAAACAATTGTCTGGCCAGACAGAATACAAAGTGAGACCTTGGGGTGGAGATTGGGGAGATAGAGGGGGTAAAGCCATGAATAATGTTTATACTTACATTAAAAACAATCTAAACCATACTATCGGTTACTGCATGTTTTCTGCTACTCATAGGCAGACATGTATGTAATGAATAAAGGACTATTTGTATTTCTTGTTTATATTTTGAAACCTCATGTTTTTATTCGTAACATTGGTTTTAGATTTTAAAAACAGAAATGTTCTTTGTATTGTGCTCAAATGCTAGGATGTCTGGTCCGAAATGATACCTTTTCTTAATTGCACTCATTGCTCTAAAGACAAGAGAGTATTAGAGTACAAGTAAATTTATAGCTCTTTCCAGGATACATGATAGTGCATAAATGTATTATGAGTAATCTGAGATAATTATTGTAAGCACATTTGGTCTGATGTGTATATTCATATGATCAGAGCACACAATAGATAGCGTTGACACAGGCCTTGGCTTTGAAACTTAGACTAACAGTTTTTACTGCTGTGAGTTTCTATTACCTTACACTTACTTTCAGATCAGCCATTATCACAATAAATTGTGACCTTGATTCTTTTTTTAATTAATTACAGTTTATTCTCTTTGTATCCCACCTGTAGCTCCCTCCCTCTTCCCTTCCCAATTCCTCCCTCCCTCTTCTCAGCCCATGCTCCTCCCCCAGTCCACTGATAGGGGAAATCTTCCTCCACTTCCATCTGATCCTAGTCTATCAGGTCTCATCAGGAGTGGGTGCATTGTTTTCCTCTGTGTCCCGGTAAAGCTGTACCCCCCTGAAGGGAAAGTGTTCAAAGATCAAGTAAACCAGTTTATGTTACAGTCATAAACTGTTGCCATTGCTAGAGACCCCACTTGAACACTGAGTTGCCATGGGCTACATCTGTACAGGGGTTCTAGGATATCTCCATGAATGGTCCTTGGTTGGAGTATCAGTCTCAGAAAATACCCCTGTTGTCCAGGTTTGTTTGTTTGTTTATTTATTTATTTATTTATTTATTCATGTTCTCCTTGTGGAGCTCCTGTCCCCTCCAGGTCTTTCTATCTCACCCTTCTTTCCTAAGATTTCATGCACTTTGCCCAAAGTTTGGCTATGATTCTCAGCATCTCCTTTGATACTCTTCAGGGTAGAGTCTTTCAGAGGCCCTCTGTGGTAGGATACTGTCTTATTTCCTGTTTTACCCCTCTTCTGATGATCATCCTCATTGCCTTTCCAAATGAAGATTGAGCATCTTACCCATATTCTTGCTCCTTTATTAGTTTTTGTTTTTTGTTTTTTTTTGTTTTTTTTTTTTTTTTTTTTGGTGTACAGATTTTAGTTTGATTATCCTATAGTATATGTCTAATATTTACTTAGAGAGAGTATATACCCTGTGTGTCTTTCTGCTTCTGGGATACCTCACTCAGGATGATCTGTTCTAGGTACCACTATTTACTGCAATTTTATTGATTACCTTATTTTCAATTGCTGAGTAGCATTCCATTGTGTAAATAAATCACAATTTCTGTATCCATTCCTCAACTGAGGGGCATCTGGGTTGTTTCCAAATTGTGTCTATTATGAATGAAGCTGCTACAAACATGGTTGACCAATGTCTTTGTTGTATACTTGAGCATCTTTTAGATATATGCCTAGGAATGTTATAGCTGGATCTTGAGGTATCACTATTCCAAATTGTCTGAAAAAGCACCAGATTTATTTCGGAAGTGGTTGTACAAGTTTATATTCCCACCAGCAAGGGAGAAGTGTTCCCCTTTCTACATGTCTTCTCCAGCATGTATTGTCACTTAATTTTAGGTCTTATCAATTTTGATAGGTGTAAGGGGAAATCTCAAGGTCGTTTTGATTTCCACTTCCCTGATGACTAAGGATGTTGAACATTTCTTGAACTGTTTCTCTGCTATTTGCTATTCCTTTGTTGAGGATTCTCTTTTTAGCCCCATTTTTGAATAGGATTATTTGATTTGTTGCAGTTTAACTTCTTGAGTTTATTTTATATTCTGGATATTAGCCCTATGTCAGATACATGGTTGGTGAAGACCTTTTCCCAATCGGTAGGCAGTCTTTTTTTTTTTTTTTTTTTCTGAAAACAATGTCATTTGCATTACAGAAGCTCTTCAGTTTCATGAGGTCCCATTTATTTTTGATGTTAGAGCCTTTGCTGGTGGTGTTCTGTTTTGGAAGTTGTCTCATGTGCCAACGAGTTCAAGGCTCTTCCCACTTTTTCTTCTAACAGGTTTAGTGTGTCTGTTTTTATATTGAGGTCTTTGATCCACTTGGACTTTAGTTTTGTGCAAGGTGATATGTATGAATCTATTTCCATTTTCCTCCATGTAGACATCCAGTTAGGCTAGCACAATTTTTTGAAGATGATATTTTTTTCCATGGTATGTTTTTGTCTTTGTCAAAAATCAGATGTCCATAAGTGTGTGGGTTTATTTCAAGGACTTCTATTCTATTCCATTGATCCACCAGTTGGTTTCTATGCCAGTACTATTCAGTGTTTACTACTGTTGCTCTATAGTATAGCTTAGATCAGGGATGGAAATACCACCAAGAGATCTTTTATTGTACAGGACTGTTATTCCTGCTGAGCCATGAGTATGGGAGAGCTTTCCATCTTCTGATATCTTCTTCTATTTCTATGGAGACTGGAAATTTGATGCATACAAGTCTTTGACTTACCTGGTTAGAGTCACACCAAGGTACTTTATGTTATTAGTGGCTATTGTGAAGGGTTTTGTTTCCCTAATATCTATCTCAGACATTTTGACTTTTGGAACCAGAAGAGCTACTGTTTTTTTTGTTGTTGTTGTTGTTGTTGTTGTTGTTGTTGTTTTAGTTATTTTTGTATCCAGCCACTTTGCTGAAGGTGTTTATCAGATGTAGCAGTTCCCTGGTAGAATTTTTGGGGTCACTGATGTATGTATCCTATCATCTGCAAATAGTGATATATTGATTTTTTTCTTTCCAATTTGTATCCCTGTGATCTCTTTAATTGTCTTATAGCTATAGACAGGACTTCAAGAACTATGTTGAAGAGATATGTAGAGAGTGGGAAGTATTGCCTTGTCCCTGAATTCAGTGGGATTGATTTCAGTTTCTCTCCCTTTGTTTTGATGTTGTTATAGGCTTACTGTATATTGCCTTTACTGTGTTTAGGTAAGTGCCTTGTATCCCTGAACTCTCCAAAACTTTAACCATGAATGGGTGCTGGATTCTATGAAATGGTTTCAGCATCTAAGGAGATTATCCTTTTTTTCTGACTGTTTATATGGTGGATTACATTGATGGATTTCCATATTTTGAACCACCCTTGCATACCTGGGATGAAACCTCCTTGATCACAGTAGATGATATCTTGATGTGTTATTGTATTCAGTTTGTAAGTATTTTGTTGAGTATTTTTGCATCAATGTTCATAAGGGAGATTGGCCTGAAATTTTCTTTGTTGGATTTTTGTGAGGTTTAGGTACCAAAGTGACTGTGTCTTCATAGAATGTGTTTGGTAGTATTCCTTTTGTTTCTATTTTATAGAATAATTTAAAGAGTATTGGTGTTAGGTCTTCTTTGAAGGACTGGTAGAATTCTGCTCTGAAACCTTCTGCCCTGGGCTTTTTTTTTTTTTTTTTTGATGGGAGACTTTTGATGATAGCTTCTATTTCCTTTGGGAATATAAGGCTATTTAATTAATTTACATGGTCTTGATTCAGCTTTGGCAAGTGGAATCGAACAAAAAAATTGTATATTTCATTTAGATGTTCAGATTTTGTGGCATATAAGCTTTTGACTTAAGACCTAATGATTATTTTGATTTCCTCAGTGTGTGTTGTTATGTCTCCCTTCTCATTTATGATTTCGTTGATTTGGATGGTGTCTCTCTGCCTTTTAGTTAGTTTGGCTAAGGGTTTGTCTATCTTGTGGATTTTCTCAAAGAACCAATTCTAGGTTTCATTGATTCTTTGAATTATTTTGTTTGTTTCTAATTTATTGATTTCAGCCTCAAGGTTGATTATTTCCAACCCTCTACTTCTCTTTGGTTTGACTTCTTCTTTTTCTTCTAGGGCTTTTAAGTGAGCCATCAATTTGCTTGGGAGAGATTTAGAATTTCTTCTTGAAAACAGGTAGTTCTACTTCAAATTGCATTTGTTGTATCCCATAATTTGGGCTATGTTGTACTTTCATTTTCATTGAACTCTAGAAAGACTTTAATTTCTTTCTTTATTTCTTCCATGATCCAGCTGTCATTGAGTAGCGAGTTGTTCAATTTCCATGTGTGTATATGCTTTTTGCTATTTCTGTGGTTGAGGTCCAGCTTTAGTCCACGATGTTTAGATAGTATATAAGGTATAATTTCAATCTTCTTGTATCTGTTCAGGCTCACTTTGTGACTAACTATATAGTCTATTTTGGAGAAGGGTCCATGAGGTGCTGAGAAGTTAAATTCTTTTGTGTTTGGGTGAAGGGTTCTGCAGATGTCTGTTAGGCTCATTTGATTCCTGACCTTGGTTACAATCAGAGTTTCTTTGTTTATTTTTTGTTGTTTTTTTTTTTTTTTTTTTTACCTGTCCTTTGTTGTGAGTGAGGTGTTGAAGTTTCCCACTGTAAGACCTGGGGTCTCACAGCTCAGGAGTTCAATCACGCCCTTCCCAGAAACTCCCCCAGACCAAGACTCGTTGCAAAAGCAAGAGGTTTATTAACCATTGTACAACGGGGTCACCCTTGCTGGCCAGCAAAGAGTGGCACCGGGAGACAAAGGCCTTTAGGTTTTTAAAAGAAAAATTGTGGGAAATTTGAAGTTTTAGTTTTGGCAATTTAGGATTGGATGAGGAAGCTATAAAGTAAGATAATTGGTTAGTCTTAGGTGCTCAAGCTTGGCCAGTCCTGCCAAGTGTGGATGCAGCTGCACTTTAAGGTGGGGGTGGTTAGCTCATCCTTGAAGATTAGGGCTGCGGGCTCTTGGCCGGAGGTCAAAAGCTACTCAGAAGAAGTCTAGGTTCATTGCTAAGAAACGCTATCTCAAGGACAAGGGTCTGGTCCTTCTTTTGCTGAGTGAAGGTCATTGCTTGCTTGCTTGCCCCTTTTTTTATACCTGTCCTCATAGATAGGGTCACATACCTTCACTCTCTGGAAAGGTACTAACAGGCTTTAGCTTAACCTGGACCTAAAACTCAAAACTATAGGCTTTAGAAGATATATAGGTTACAAAGTTAGTCTAACCCTTTCACCACTATTAATGTGTGTTCAACTATGTGTGGTTTCAATTTTATTAATGTTTCTTTTACAAATGAGGGTGCCCTTGTATTTACGGCATAGATGTTCAGGATTGTGATAACTTCCTGGTGGAATTTTCCTTTGATGAGATGAAATGTCTTTCCCCATCTCTTTTGATTGTTTTTGTTTGAAAGTCAATTTTATTAGATATTAGCATGGCTACTCCTGCTTGCTTCTTGGGTTCATTTCCTTGGAAAACCATCTCTCAGCCCTTTCTTCTCAGGTAATGTCTATTTCTGTTCTTAGGTGTGTTTCTGGTATGCAACAGAATTTTGGTTCTTGTTTACACATCCATTCTGATGGTGTGTGTCTTTTTATTGGAGAATTGAGTCCATTGATGTTGAAAGAGATTAATGACCAGTGGCTGTTAGATCTTTTGATTTTGATATTGGCTGAGGTTGTGTGTTTGTGTGCTTGATTACTTTTAGTTTTGCTTTAGTAAGGTTATTTATTGCCTGTGTTTTCCTGAAAGAATTCCATTTTCCTGGTTTGTATTTTTTTTTCCTTCTCGTATCTTCTGTAATGCTGGATTTGTGGGTAGGTATTGTTGAAATTTGTTTTTGTTGTTGAATATCTTGTTTTCTCTGTCTATGAGAACTGAGAGTTTTTCTGGATATAGTAGAATGTGCTGACATCTGTGTTCTCTTAGGGTCTGCATGATATCTGTCCAGGCCCTTCTGGCTTTCATAGTCGCTGTTGAGAATTCAGGTGTGATTCTGATGGGTTTGCCATTATATGTTACTTGGCCTTTTCCTCTTCTAGCATTTAGTATTTTTTCTTTGTTCTGTGTAATAATTGTTTTGATTATTATGTTGCAGGAGGATTTTCTTTTCTAGTTTAATTCATTAGGTGTTCTGTAGTTCTCTTGTATTCTTATAGGTCTCTCCTTTAAGTTGGGGAAATTTTCTTCTATGATTTTGTTGAAAATATTTTCTGGGCCTTGGAGATGGGAATCTTCTTTTTCCTCTATTCCTGATATTTTAGATTTAGTCTTTTCATATTGTCTTGGCTTTCTTGGATAGTTTGTGTCAGGGCATTTTTAGATTTATTATTTTCTTTGACAGATACATTGATTTCTTCCATTGTATCTTCCACACCTGAGATTCTTTCTTCCATCTCTTATAACTGTTAGTTATGCTTACCTCTGTATTTCTTGTTTTCTTTCCTAAGTTCTTCCTCTCCATGATTTCCTCCTTTTGTGTTTTCTTTAATTTTTCCAATTCTATCTTCAGAACTTGAGTTGTTTTGTTGATTTCCTTCAACTGTCTGACTGTTTAATTTCCTGTTTTTCCTTCAGTTTCTTCAGCTGTTTGTTTGAATCTTCCTCTGTTTCTTTTACTTCTTTTAGTGTATTAATCATTTCCTCTCTGAAAGCCACAAACTGTTTGGCTGCATCTTCCTGTAATTCTTTATGGATGGCCATAATCTGTTTGACTATATCTTCCTCTAATTCTTTACACATTTTATTTGTTTCCTCCATTAACCTCTTCATAAGCATATATGTAAGGTCATCTTCTTGAGTTTCACTTATGTTAAGGTGTCTAGGGCTACTTGCCCCTGTATAACTGTGTTCTGGGTATTCCATACTGCTCTGCCTTATCTTGGCTGTGCTTTTATTCGGTCATTTACCCGTATGGCTGACTAAGGTGTTGCCTGTTAATTTCTGGTGCCTGCTAGAATCTTGGGGTGGGTCAAATGCCCTTGATAGAGTTCTGAAGGAGGCCTCCTTAGCTTTTTGGTTATGGTCAACAGAATGGTAGTGCTTCTCAGAACTTGCCAAAGTTCACCACAGGCATATGGATCTGTGTGGTAACTGCTCTCCTCTCATCAGGAGAAGTCCTGGAGACACCTGCCCTGCAGCTGGGTTTCTTGCTCTGAATTTAGTGAGCTGCTTTTGCTGCCAGGGGGCCCTGCAGTTTTGTCAGTTTAACTAGGGATGACTGATTTCACCATGGAGCACTATCTGGGGACTGATCCAGTGGCTCTCAGGCTTCTGTAGGTCTAAGGTTGGAGCTTTGTGCACCAGGACTCTGGCGATAATCAATGGCAGGTGAACATAACGCTCATGCATGCAGCTGGAGGCTAGAACCTGAGGGAACCCAGAAACTTTTCTGGAGCTGTGTGTCCTTAGGTCAGATCTGATGTTTCCCTTGGCATGGGGTTTCTTCATGGCAGGGATACCCAGTCTGTGGTGGTTTGGGGTCCACAGTTCCATCTGGAGTGATGAGTTGAGCACCCAGGTGGAGTGGCTCAACTTTACTGGAGATTGGGTGCCTTGGCACCTGCAGGAAACTGGGAACCTATCCTGAGAACTCTTTTGGGTGGTGGGGTGGGGGGTCGGCTGAGTGCACTGACCTCCCCAAAGAGAAACTCAATATCTGGTGCCCTGGGGCCCACAGTTCAATCTGGGATGGTAATCAGAGCACACAGACCTGTGGCCCTGTGCTGGCAACCAACCACCCTCAAGGACCTGGAAACTCTTCTGTGGTTTAGCTGGGTGACCTGAACCTGATTGATTCTCACACTGTGCGGTTTTCTCTCACCTGGTAAACACAATCGCTGTTGTTTTAAGGTTCAGTTTTCTGTCACTGTTGCATCCTTTCTGTGCTGCTGGTCAGAAACAGCGTCCTCCAAGTGGTGCAATCTTAGATACACTTTAGGATCTTGTTTCTTAAAAGCCTCAAGATACTTAAAACAAGATGCTTCCTTTGGTCAAAGAGTATAATAATGAACCCAGTGCTCACTTGAGCACAGTACTTCCTATGAACCATAAGCTTATCAAAACAACAAAAATGATTTTTTTTTCCTTTCTGTTTGTCAGTAAATCAGTACTTCAATAAACATGACATTCAAACAATCTTTTTCTTTGGTGAGTGTGGGAGTTTCAAGATATGTGGAGAGCCGGGGTTTGGTCACCATGGCGCTGTCTTCTGCCCTCAAAACTGGTAAACAAGTCTTAGAGCGCATGACAGTTCGGCAATAGCGCGCCAAGTCACAAGCCCAGCCCGGGGCGTCATATGGGTTGATGGGTGAGCAGCCAATCAGGGGATGATACGTCATCTCACACCGTGGGTGAGCAGCCAATCAGGGAATGATACGTCATCTCACACCACTCTGGTGCGAGCAGGGCTTATATAAACAGCGCCTTCGGGGCTCGGGGTCTTCCTCCTTTCATCGCTTGACTGCAATAAAGCTTTCTGCAGAATGTATCCTGTTGTCTGCATACATTCTTGCTGGCTAGACAATTACGCGGGTCGCAACATCTGGCGCATGCCTGTCCCAGCTACTCGGGAGGAGGATCGCTTGAGTCCAGGACGGTCATGCGCTCTAGGACTTGTTTACCAGTTTTGAGGGCGGAAGCCAGCGCCATGGTGACCAAACCTCGGCTCTCCACAAAGATAGGGACTTGCTTGGTAGATCAAACTGGCCTTGAATTCAGATATTTGCCTTCCTTTTCCCAAATGCTAGGATTAAAGTCATGAACCACCATGCTCCCGCTCCAGACCACATTTTATTAAACTGTGTTTTCTGCCAGGTCTGCTCCATGCTTTTTTTTACATTTGTGCTTCATTCCTTCAGAATTGTTTTTCCTGCTATATTGGAAACTCTTTAAGCTTAGGCTATCAGTAACTGAGCTTAGGCTATAGCTAATCAGAGAGCTTGAGAGACACTGTCTCTGGTTCTTCCCCTGTCAACATTGCCTGCAGAAGTATGGTTAGTTTCACTAACCTAATGTTTTTATAAAGTTTGGAACCATCTCCAGAGAGAAAATACTAGCTTCTTAGTGGAGTCCTGTTACTCTAAGTTCATGTCTTTTTTATAGTCATTGCACATTTTATACCAACACTCAGGAGGCAGAGGCTAGCAGATCCCAGATGCAGACCACCTGTTCTGTAGAGAGAGTCCCGATCAAAAACAAAATAAACCTACTTGTCTTAAGACTGTGATGTATAACACCCAAGAATATTCTATTTATAAAATATCTGAACTAATGATCAGAGGTTAGCCTCTTCAAATCTAGGGTGGCTTTGCTCTGTACTCTCATAGGCCTTTCCTTGCTTCTGAATACCATTTACCAGCACATCTTAGAGGCAGCTCAACAGCCCTCACCAGACTTTCTCTACAGGAGGTTGAGTATCATCACTGGAAACTTTGAATGAAAATCTGGTACTACCTTTTCTTGCTAATATCAGCTGATCTTGGCTAAGTATCAAGGTTGAGAGAGAAGTAATATGTTGTATACAAACCTTAAAAAGGATCTCTGAGTTTCAGACCAGAGAGGAATAAAGAGTGATTCCATGTATCAAAAGAATAAAAAAATAACATTCAGGAGTGGTAGTGCATGCCTGCCTTTAATCCTAGGGAGGCAGAGACAGGTGGATTGAGTTCCAGGCCAGCCTGGTCTACAAAGCATGTCTAGGACAACCAAGGCTACATGGAGAAACCCTCACTCTCTCTCAAAAAAAAAAAAAAAAAACAATGAATGAATGAGTCAATAAATAAAGTTTTAAGAAACCTTATTTCTGTAAGAATTTTCATAGAAATACCTATTTGTCTCGCTATTCATGTGAAAGTTCAGATACTCACAGGTACTGATGTAGGAAATTTTGTATTTTGTGACTGAAAAATGGTTTTAAAAATAGTTGTTAATTGCTATTTCCATGTTCTAATCCTTTTTCCTTAGAAACTCACAATCTGCCAAGGCAAGCTCCCCTTGCTTTAGCAGTGGGACAGACCACACAGTGTCTAGAACTGATGGCTCGATCAGGAATTGGATCCTGTGCAGTTGCCACAGTGGAAGACTACCTACATTAGCTATGCACTTCAGGAGCTCACACTTACACTGTGGCAAGTAGTCAACATGGAAGAAGACCAGCTCTGCTGAACTGAAATTTAGATTTTTTAAAATTATCCACTGGGGGCAGGTTTTGTAGCTTTATATTGGTTCCTGGTTTACAGCATGACACAAATGATTTTCTAACTTAGTTTTGGAGAAAATATTTTCCATCCTTTAACCTCTTAGTTGTCTAAGATATATTACTGAATTTCAGATGTTCAGATTGGTTATCATAAATCCCTTAAAACAATTACCTAAAAGAAACTAAAAATCCTGCTTTCTTTGTTGGCGGGAGAAGGAGGGAAAGAAATGAATCAAGTTGTGTTTGTGTTAGCGTGTGGGTGATGTAAACTACAAGTTGGGAGCTGTTCTGAACCCTCCTCCTGTGCAAGCATTCAATCAGTGAAACTTGCAAAATGCATAAACATCAGACAGTTTGAATTTAATAGCGTTGATGAAAGAAATCCATTCTTAATATGTACTGTAAAAGTTGAAATACTCAGGAGATGAGTGGATATGTTGCTACTTAAAATATCAGCCTGTTTTGTCCCAACAGTTTTGTTTTTAACATGATCCTCTTCAATTTGGTTCCTGTTTAACTGCAGATGACTTCTGTTGTAGACTTGCCAGTTTAACTGTTATGTTAAAACAGTATTACATGTAAACAGTGTGGTTGTCACCTTTATTTATATAAAAACCAAATATTTAGTTAGTTCATCATGTCTTTATTTAATCTTTGTACACCTTCCATTTTTAAGTGCTTAAATGAGTACTATATTGCAATAAAAATGTAGTGATGTAATTAACTGGCCATTAAAATTTACTTCTACAGATATTAGTGTCAGTTGAATTTATGTATTAGGTTCCTATATAGTTTTTTAGAGTAATTACTATTACTGGTTCTTACTGTCAGCCCAACTTCTACAGTCTCAGACTGTCTTCATTTAATTGCATTAGTCAAATCTGACACTATGTGTGGAAATTAAAAAAAATAGAAATTTGACAAGTACTGTAACTGTCAACCAAGCAAATCCCCAAACTATTTAAAAGTAAAATTTGAAAAGCTGTTGCAGGGCTTGAAAAATGGCTCAGCAGCTAAAGGCACTTGCAGTGTAGTCTGGTGACATGAACTCATCCTCTGGAATTCACATGGTATAGATTACTCAATATATACTGTCTCCTAAGAAACCGTGAATGTGTGCACACACCTTTTCTTTAAAAAACAAACAAAACCTTATTTCTGATTAATTTAGTCCATGGCTGGACAAAGGTGCTGACTGAAGCTTAAGGCTTCTCCAGCAGGTATTTATTTACTTCTTCTTGGGATTCAACCAACCAGGCCTTTTATCAATAACTTCTTATTCCTTAATGGCAAAAATCATATCAATTAACAGCAGAACAGCTTTTCTGATGAAGACTCCAAGGATGGTCTCTTTATCGCTGACTTCCTGTGCCCACAATGATGAAAAAATCCTCTTTAAATGTTTTTCCCTCCAGGATGCTCAACTTTAGTCCAGAAAGAAATGTAGCCAGCTGTTTTCACAAACAGAAAGGTTTATGATTTTTATAATGGTCCTTTTGTAATACTCCCTCTATGAATGACTTCATTATGACAAGTGAATCCTCCACTCCAAATAACCTTAAATTATATGTATTCAAAGTGCAGGTTCTTCATTTAGGTTTACCTCGATTCACTTATAATTTTTCTTTTTCAACATTTTGCCATCCACCTTTTTTTAAACCTCTTGGCATTTTGTTCTTTCTGAGCATCTATGACACAACAAGAGAAAGCTCCATGTGTAAGAATACACAAGAGGTATTAGTCAAAACTCAGAGAAACTTAAATGTTAGATTTTTTGAGTGTCTTGTTTACATAAATGGATACTATAAAAGTAGATCTTTAAACTTATAACAATGACCTGCCTCCTTTCAAAAGCATTCCCTTTGTAAACTACTCAAGCCAAGAGAAGAACACTCCAGCTTACCCCATGCGCTTTTCAGAAACTGGGCAACAGCCTTTTTCACTGGTAAACTCGAATTATTCAGACACAGGAACTTGTTTACTAAAGGGAACAATCACTTGTCATTTCTTTGTCATTGTGAGAAACTGAGACAGACAGTCACACTCTATAAGAAAATCCTAGTAGTCCTCTTGGATACTGAACCATATAGAGTTGTGGATGAAGTGTTGGCTGCTTCTTACCTTGAATCTCTCAGATCTTGATCTTTCAGCCTTACAGCCAAGTCATTTTTAGCCTGACTAGTGATCAATACAAAAGTTCAAAATAAATTAGAGGACACATGCTCATTCTCCTACAAAACTGTGTGTATGTGGTGCTGAGGAGGGTCACCGCAAGTTGGCTCACATACACTAAGCAAGCACTGTATGGCTCTTTCACATCCTTAAACCAACATTTTTTTGGTTTTGGAGAGTGGGGCTAGGGTGATGTTAAATCCATGGCCTCACAAATGCAAGTCAGTGACTCTATGACTCATGGCTTCATTGGAAAGGCATTGTTTTTGATCATCATTGTATTTAAGTGATTGTATGCACTCATAATACAGCTAAATCTCATGCTATTTTATAAGAAAAAGAAATATATTAACATGCTTTAAGGCAGCAAGTAAATGTTACTATCAAAACTGGTATATATATTTTAAATAACCCAATCTGATATACTGCGACCTTCCCCTCATAAGCCAAAACTTTAAAAAGGAAACTTACATTCCATTGGGAAAACAGAATAAAACTCATTACCTGACAGACTGCACTTTCTGTATTTTAACTTTTTGGAGTTTCTTCATTTTGCATGGTAATCAACTTCCTTTTTCAAATTATCTGTAAAAATGAAATCCACTTTGTGGAATAGTATTTCTATAAATTAACACTTCAGTGACTACATGTGAGTGCAGGTTTTATTTTGAAGAAATAATGGAGTACAGGTTTAGCCAACTTTGACCAGGACTAGGGACCACAAATATCCAAGAATATATGCAAATGCACCTCACCCTTACATGAAGTTTCATAATGAGAACAAATCATACCTTGTTTGTTTCCTGATGATTCCTTTATGCTATGGGGGGAATGTAAGAACAGAAGACACTAAAGAGTACTCAAAACAAGTAGCCTAAATTCCCCTGCTGGCTTTCATAACCACTACCTTTAATTTGTAATCATGCCTCACAGCACTGCCACCAAATCCCAGTCACTGAACTAGCATGGAGTATCCTCAGAATTTAAACCTGAACACTGTTGATAAGCATCGAGAGAGTATGCTTAACAATGTGGAGAACTCAGGAACTGTTTGTATAACTTAGGACTTCAGATATCAAGAAAAGGGTGGTGCTTGTCTCATAGTAATAAATCAGATTTGTTCAACAGTTTGGGCACTAGAGACAAAGGGCAAATCCCAGAGAATGACTAAACTATCTGGAAAATGGAATAATGGCAGTAACTCTACAGATGAAAAGTGATGGGGGATATTGAACTTGGTTTGAAAGACAAGGAATTCAATAGCACAAACATCTGCTCATATGCCTCAGGGATTAAATATCAGAATAATTATGGGAATATAACCATCATATTGGACCTACTATCCTGATATTTTAAAACTTCAGAACAGAATTTAGAATGCATTAAGCCCAGATGTAGTGAGCACAACCTTAATCTCAGTACCTAGAGGCAGAAGCAGGCCAGTATGAGTTTGAGGCTAGCCTGCTCAACAGAGTGAGTCATTAACCCTGTCTTTGAAAATCAAAAGGAATGTGCCAAGGAGTGCCAAAAGGAAAGGAGTAAGTTCAGTAAGACTTATTTCATGCAGTAAAAACAAACATAACTCAAACCTTGAGTTTTAAGCACAGAGCATGGAGCAAAGCTACTAAATAAAATGGGCAGCAGAGAAGAGATGATGGCAGGTCAGACAAGCACATGAAAAGCTTGGATTTAGGAGCTTTGGCTAAATGCCTGCTGCAACACTAAACGGTATGTTTTTTTTTTATTTTTTATTTTTTTTTATTTTTTTATCAGTTACATTTTATTAACTCTGTATCCCAGCCGTGTCCCGATCCCTCATTCCCTCCCAGTCCCTCCCTCCCTCCCTCCCTCATCTCCACCGTGCCCCTTTCCAAGTCCACTGATGGGGGGGACCTCCTCCCCATTCATCTGATCCTGTTTTATCAGGTATCTTCAGGACTGGCTGCAAAGCCCTCCTCTGTGGCCTAACAGGACTGCTCCTCCCTTTGGGGGTGGGGAGGCCAAAGAGCCAGTCATTGAGTTCCTTTTAGAAATAGTCCTTGTTCCCCTCACTTTGGGAAACCAATTGGTTACTGAGCTACCACAGGCTACATCTGAGTGGAGGTTCTAGGTTATATCCATACATGGTCCTTGGTTGAATGTCAGTCTCAGAAAAGACCCTGTGCCCAGATATATTTGGTCCTTGTGGAGCTCCTATCCTTTCCCCATCAGACTAAACGGTATGTTTTAAGACAATTATTTACCATCTATCCAGAACCAGGGCAGAAGCTTGTTGGGTAGAGTTTCCATGATAGAGTGGAAACAGAAACTCTAAAACCTGTGTATCTTTTAAGTTAGGGAGAATTTCTTCAGTTGTACAGAATTAAATCAAAGATGGCTTTATGTAAGTAGAAACCTATTACTTACTGAGCCTCTGAAGCTGTAGTTAGCTGCTCTAAAACAGCAGCTTTCTTTTCTTTTGGAATAAGGACATTTGAAGACAAATTAAACCTGATGTACATGTATGCTCAGAGTTGCTTTTAAATTGCTTTCAAACATCCCTGCATGTGGGCCATTGCCCCCCCCTACCTCCAAGCTGGCAGTCTGAGTTTACAAAGTGCAAAACATTCTCTGTAATTGTACCCAAAGTAACTCAAAATTCAAGTATCCCCTTATAATAATAAAAAAAAAAAAACATGGGCATGGGCACTTGAAGGGGCACTTGAAGTCAGATGCATGGGGTGTAAATATGTAATCATTAGCCCTAGATTACAATTTTGAAAATTCAAGAGTGTTCTCCTACTCCTGGAACCTGAGACCAGGGGAGTGTCAGCACTGCCACATCCATGTAGAATTAGTGTAGACACTAAGAAACTTCAGTGTCCATTGTTCCTCTCAAATACCTTATCCTAAAGACTTTAGCAAGGAAACAATTTAGCCCTGGCCACGTTTTCAAAGTGATAGTTCCCATCTCTTACCTTCTGTTCAATGAACAGCTCCTACTCCACTTGAAGCAGCTTCCTCTTCTCCTTAAGCAGTATTTTGTCTCAGTGAGAAAAGTGGGTAGGTTAGTGCTGGCCAAGGTCCAGGAATCTCTAGGTGCCCCTGTCCCAGCCTCAGGCACCACGCCAAGGAACACTCTCATGGACACATGCAGCTCCTCCTCCCTCACTTCTGCCTGGGCATGAGCAAAAGTCAGTTCCTCAGGGGCATCATTTTCCCTGTCCTCCTCCTCATCCAGCTGCTTTGCAGCAGTGCAGGTGCTGGGGTGCATGACCAGCAAGCCGTGCTCTGCCTCCTCCTCCTCCTCTGAGGCCAGCTGGTTCTCATCCACTCTCACTTCTGCCAGCACAGTGACAGGTGAAGAGAGTAGCCAGAGCTGCACCATGGCCAAGGGAAAGATGGATATCTGACCCTTGACCCAGAAACAGCTGCTAGAGTGAAGCAGAGGCCACAAAATGCACATAGGCAGGTGCTGAGAAGATTGTGTTGCTTCATGGTTGTTGTCACACAGAGAAACTGAATTGAACTCACAAAGATAAACCAGTCTCTACTTCTCAAATGCCAGGATTAAAGGTGTGTACCACCAAAGCTGGCTTTTGTGGACTTCTTTAATCCAAGTTCTGGCAATGCAAAATGTAACAGAACACATCACAGATGACTGTCTAAATCCTGTGTACCAAAAGACTTTTATACTGACAGGTGCAGGAGGCATGATTTCAGTGTGTTTTCTCAAAGTAATTCTGAATTCATAAATGAAATAATATACATATATGTGTGTGTGTGTGTTGTGTTGTGTGTATTTATGTATGAAAACAGAAATGGATTGAAAGATATCCCGTGCTCATGAATTGGTAGAATTAATATTGTTAAAATATCCATACTATACAATATTCATATTACAATTGCAATGTCATTTTTTTCATAGAAAGATAAAACAATCCTAAAACTCACAGATACAAACAAACCTCAATTACTGAAAAACTCATGAGTATAATGAACAAAGCAAGAGTCTCCATGGAAAATGACATCTTCACAATATAGTATAAGGTGATAGAAATTAAAATAGCATGGTACCGGCATAATGGTAGACACATAATGGATTACAGAATGAAGTCAGAAAATAAATCTATATGTATATGGTCAACTGACTTCACAAATCTAACAGTGACACGTGGAAAAAGTTTAGTCTTTTCAATAAATTTTGTTGGGAAATTAGATATCCACATCCTGAGAAATGAAACTGGACCCTCATCACACTCAATGTACAAAACGGAATTAAAAAAAAAATACTTGAAAAAAAAAACATAGAGGGTGTGAAACTCCACAACACTTGTTAAGGCCATGACTTCTAGATTTGGTTCTCAAAACACAGGTCACAAAAGCAAACAAAGACAAATGTGATTATATAAAATTAATATAATCTTCATGAGTAACCAAATGGTTGTACTCTGTGCTGTGCTACCCTGGGCTAGATCCATGTCATTGAAAGAAGAATAAGCAACCCCCAGAGCATGATATGGGCCCTATTTTAGATGGACATGGTGAATATGCCTATAATTCCAGGACTAGGAGTTTAAGACTGGAGAATCATGTGTTTAGGTCAGCCTGGGGTACATATTAAACTATAATAAGATGTATATTTTGGGGTGAAGATTTATCTTAGATTTAGGAAATTTGTCTAATGTGCACAGGCTCTGATTTCAATCCCAAGCATTACAAAGTAAAATGGAAAATAAAATAGAGTGGATACAGAGATGGCTCCATGGCTAAGAGCACATACTGCTCTTGCAGAAGATCAGAGTTCATTTTCCAGGACCCACATCTGGATCTCACAGCAGTCTGTAATAAGAGATCACAAAACCTCTGACTTCACAGGCATTTGCACTTATGTACACACACATATAATTAAAATTGTCCATTTGTTACAGTATAAAGAGCTACCTTCAGCTGTAAATGCTGATTCAGGAAGTATGGGTGGCTGTTTTGTTTTATTTGTAAGAGCTTGTGTGATCTTTATTTTTGGGAAGATTAAGGGAACCACAGGAAAATTAGAGAAATGAGGAGAGTTGAGCTCCTGTTAACAGAGTGCATGTCAGATGGAAGGCATGTGTAATAGCCCAAACCATCAAACACAGAGCTAATGAGGAATCATTTGTGCTTGAAATAAACAGAGAGAGAGAGATAATGAAATATTCATGTATGTATGTATGTATACAAATATATGTATATAAGCATGTACTGGAGCCCCCTGGCAGAGCAGAACATTTCTTGAGTGGCGAGTGTGTATTGAAAGAAATTTTTTAAAAAAAGAGAGTACACATGGGGTCTGTTCGAGAGTGCTTCTAGTCGAAACTAGGCACCAGTTTATTCCACAGTCCTTTTTTTATAGGCAGAGCAAAGAACTTCAATACAATGATGTTCATCAAGAAGTCAAATTTTTTTACTTCAACTGTCTGTGTGATCCTCAAACAAATGAAAGGAAGTATACTTGGCAACACATCCTGCCTACTGTCAAAAACAAAAGGAAAGGAATTTGGCAAAACATTCTATCTCTGTCTCCAGGTGAAGGTCAGGGTGAAAACATATTTTTCACTGAGGGCTCAATAATAAAGCATCCTGACAAATAAGCAACTCTCCACAGGTCTCCCTTTTTTATATTTTAAAAATTGACCAATACATAAGTTCTATGGAGCAGAAGATTGTGCCTCTCTCAGTTTGTCTCTCTTGAAAGATATATTCTTACCGGACATGCCCTGACTTAGGTTGAATATTCTTCAGAGAGATCTTACTTGTCTTTGACTACCAACCTCTGCTTGGGAGTCACTGTTGTCAGAACAAAAAGATTACCTACAGATTGGGAAATGATCTTCATCAGCCCTATATCTGACAGAGGGCTAATATCCAGTATATATAAAGAATTCAAGAAGTTAAATAGCAACAAATGAAGTAATCCAATTTAAAAATGGGGTACAGAGCTAAAAAGAGAATTCTCATTAGAGGAATATCAAATGGCAGAGAAACACTTAAAGAAATGTTCAACGTCATTAGTCATCAGGGAAATGCAAATCAAAACAACCCTGAGATTTCAGCTTACAACCATCAGAATGGCTAAGATCAAATACTCAAGTGACAACACATGTTGGAGAGGTTGTGGAGAAAGGGGAACTCTCCTCCACTGCTGGTGGGAATGTAAACTTGTACAACCACTCTGGAAAGCAATCTGGTGCTTTCTCAGACAATTAGGAATAGCACTTCCTCGAGATCCAGCTATACCACTTCTAGGTATATATCCAAAAGAGACATAAGTACACAAAAAGGATATTTGCCCCACCACATTTGTAGCAGCTTTATTTTTAATAGCCAGAACCTGGAAACAACCCAGATGCCCCTCAACTGAGGAATGGATACAGAAAGTATGGTACATCTACACAATAGAATACTACTCAGCAATAAAAAACAAGGGAATCATGAAATTTTCAGGTAAATGGTGGAACTGGAAAAGATTATTCTGAGTGAGCTATCTCAGAAGCAGAAAGACACACAGGGTATATGCTCACACATATAGACATATAATATAGTATAAGCCTACAAAAAAATATGTACACCTAAAGAAACTAATCAAGAGGGAGGATTCTGGATAAAATGCTCAATCCCCATCCAGAAAGGCAAAGAGGATGGACATCATTAGAAGGAGAAAACAGGGAACAAATTAGGAGTCTGCCACAGAGGGCCTCTAAAAAGCTTTGCCCTGTAGACTATCAAAGTAGATGCTGAGACCTATTGTCATCCTTTGGGCAGAATGCAGCGAATCTTATGAAAGAAGTGGGAAATAGTAAGATCTGGAGAGAACAGAAGCTCCGCAAGGAGAGCAACAGAACCAAAAAATCTGAGCACAGGGGTCTTCCCTGAGACTGATACTCCAACCAAGTAGCATGCATGGAGATAACCCAGAACACCTCCACAGATGTAGCCCATGACACTTAAGTCTCCAAGGGGGTTCCACAGTAATGGGAACAGGGATTGTCTCTGACATGAACTGATTGGCCTGCTCTTTGATCACCCCTTCCTGAGGGGGGGAGCAGCCTTGCCAGGCTACAGAGGAAGACAATGCAGCCACTCCTGATGAGACTTAATAGACTAGGATGAGAAGGAAGGAAAAGAAGACCTACCTTATCAGTGGACTTGGGGAGGGTCATGCATGGAGAACGGGGAGGAAGGGAGGGATTGGGAGGGAAAGAGGGAGGGAGATACTGGGGGGATACAAAGTGAATAAAGTGTAATTAATTTAAAAAATTAAAAAAATAAAACTACAAATGCAAGAATAAAGTATAGAGAGAAACACAGCATGTCAATGTGGAAAACCAAATGTTCCTTGGAAACTCCCTATCTGCAGTTAATGGTATTTTGCTCTTTCATAGATGTCAACTACAAATCAATCAAACAACCCAACCCCCCACACACAAATTCCCTTCTTTGCCCTCATTTTCCTTTCTATTGTTATCTGAGGAATTCAAAACTGTATAATCTCCTGGGATGGCATCTCAAAGTCAATGCTCCACCACCAATCACCCTTGACCTTCCCTGTACCTGAATATGTTGGTGGCTGTGGTGGTTACTAGGTTAAAACTCAGCCACAAGGACTCATCTGGAAGCCATCTAAGAGGCAAACATGGCTTCTGGGTAGACCACAGAGGATGTTCCCACGTGCAAAACAAGTGGACAATGATTGAAGAAGGTGGAGATGAAACAATAGCAACACTTGCTCAGTCAGGGCTGTGGATGGACGTGTGAGGAAAGCTAAGTCATGAAGGAAAATGCAGTATGGAGGCAAGTGAAAGAAGTTACTTGCCTGGTGTTTGGCTAATCCTCGGAATTGGGGAGAACACGTGACACAAAACGACATTTACACAGGTGGACAGAGAAGCCCAATATGACCCGAAGGACATGACTCAAAGGTCCCATTTCTTCTAGCCATTAAAGTTGTGAAAATGATCCATGTTCTTTTTAAAAGATGGAAAATAATCACTGTTAACTTTTTGCTATTCTCACACACCCTTCACAGCAATAGAAAGGCCAGAACACATTTTGTAAAGCAGCTTTCCTCACCAAGGACCACCATGACCACAGAGGCTGCCCTCCACCTAGGATGTGTGCAGTAAAAACAGAATGGAAATAGACCCACCACACAGTGCCTCCGCTTATAATAACTTATTAAAGAAACTGTGAAGTTGGTGAGCTCTCTCCAGTTAATTCCATTTTAGGGAATGTGTCCTAAGGAAATGCTTGAGGATCATGTTAAGATTTTCATGCATGTGTATTCCTATAACATTGCTTACAATACCGAGATATGAGACAACCTAAGTTGGTCATGGGGTACATGCCTCTAATCCTAGCATGTGGGAGGTAGAGGGAGGAGGATGAAGAATTTAAGTCTGGATTTGGCTATACAATAATGTGATATCCTCCTGGGCTATATTAGATGCTATACAAAAAAGAACCTTAAACAATCCAAACGTTCTACAATAGGACATTCCCACTATAGCATCTGTATGCCAGAAAAAATCATGCAGTAAAGTAAAAGACATAGCAGTTTAGGATAGGTTGATAAAAATATTGAATTATTATATGAATAATGCAGCCTCGAAATAATGTGCATCATGTGCATTTGATATATATATATACATAAAGAACTGTTTAGGTAAGAAGGGGCGAAGTTTTTTAAGAAAAGAGCAAGATACTAAAACTTTTAGGTTCTGGAGACCATCGAGTCTCTGCCACCAAGACTTACCTCTGATATTGTGGTATAAAGGCAGCCACAGACAGTGTGTGGAACAGGAACAACAGTGGTTCTAATAGCGCTAGTCAGAAAACAGCGTGCAGAGAACATGTATCCATAGGATAGAGTTCGTTTGCTCCGGGTCTGAAAGAAAAAAATCAAAATGTTACTGGTGACTATTTCCAGATGGTATAATGCAGTGATTTTTAATTTACTTCTAATGCTTTGCTTTGTTCACATTTTCTCAACAGCATTTAATAATGAGCAGGCATTATATTTAAAATCTAGGCCAGGGCTGGTGAGATGGCTCAGCAGGTAATGGAGCTTGCCTTAAAAGGCTGGAACATAAGTTCTGTCCTTAGAAACTATGTAAAAGGAAAGAACTGACTCCACAAAGCTGTTCTCTGACTTCCACATGTGTGTGTCACATTCACACACAAACATCATGCATATGCCTATGATATGTAAACAAATAAAAACTGACATTCCCCCTAGTGGTGTTATGTCTATATATTTATACTACTCTAAAAAGAGTGCATGCTCCTTTTGTTATTTTATCAGAAAAGAGAAGTTTTTAAAGATGTTTTGAACATGCCTATGTAAACTTTCATATCATTTTTATAAAGATTTTAATTTATTTTACGTGTGGGTGTTCTCTCTGCATGTGCACCTCCATGCCAGAAGAGGGCATCAGATACCAGCTATGAGCTACCATGTGGTTGCTGGGAATTGAACTCAGGACATCTGGGGGAGAAGAAGATGCTCTTATCTGCAGCTCCATCTCTCCAGGCCCCAAAGTTTCATATTATAAGATCATCTTGAGGCTGGAGAGACAGCTCAGTGGTTAAGAACTGCTGCTGCTCTTCCTGATGAACCAGGTTTAGTCCCCAGCATCCATGCCAGGTGGCTCACAACAGCTTGTAACTCCAGGGGACCCAAATCCTCTGTCTTCTGAAGATATTAAACTCATGTGCATACACTCACATGCAGATACACACACCTAACATCATTAAAAATAACAAGATCTTTATAAAAGATGAGTTCTTATTCATTGCTTCTCTGTTTAGTGGCAGAACACTATAAGACTTCCACACATGCCTTTCAGCGAGGAAAGAAGGGAGGAAATGAGGGAGAGAAGGAGAAAGAAGGTCTGGAAAGACATGGAAGCAGGGAAGAAGATGGCAACCAATCACTCCACCCTACTCTCCAGAGCCTGAAAAAGAGGGACAAGCATGACCTACCACTAGACACAGGTCGCAGAGGCAGAGCTCTCTATCCCCTCCTCCAAGATGGCAGGATCCAGGTTTTCTCTGAACCACATCACATGAGTTTTCAGGAAGGCCCCGCATCCTGCCTCCTCGCACCTGGAAGAGAGTCATCCTTAAAGTATCTCTAAATTATTGAGTCAGGACTGCCCAGGATCCCAGCCTGGGGCATGAGCACTCAGGTGACTTTGCCCTCTTAAGTTCTTATCCTGTCTTCATCCACTGAGACAGTCTTTGAGCTAAGTTTGAACTCCCTGTAAAGCCTATTTCTCTCCCTGGTTGATGCACTCATTGGCACAGACACACTCCCATTGCCCGGGAAGCAACAGCAGCTCCAAGCTGGCCCCAATGCCTGAACCCATGATTTCCACCACTGACTTCCTTTTACTTTTTCAGATCACTTCTCTCTTGAGACAGACCCACAGCCAAGTTCTCAGTGCCTGCATCCTCTCTCCTCCACTTTGCTCTTCCCCTGCCCAGGGCTGTGCATGAGGCAGAGCAGGAGTTCTACAAACAGGCTGCTTCCCTTGATTCCTTTTCAACTTTGACTTTGAGACAGAGTTTTGCTAATTTGCCCAGCTGACCTTGAACATACTTGTGGGCTAGCTAGCTATGAATTTGTGATCCTTCTGCCTCAACCTTCTGAATAGCTGGGATTACAAGCCTGTGCCACAAGGTTCAGGTGAGTTCTGTGGTTAAAATAAGCCAATTAAGTATCAATGAGTATAAGCACTTTCCCAAAAGCAGTTCAGGGTTGGAGTGATGGCTCAGTGGTGAAGAGCACATACTGCTCTTGCAGAGGACCTGAGCTAGTCTGGTGGCTCACAACCATCTGGGACTCAAGATTAAGGAAGTCCAAATGCCTCTGACCTTCAAGGGCATTGCATTACAGGTGTACTTACCCGCCATGCAGGCAGGGATGATGTCTGCATCTGAGGACTTAAAAAGACATCTCACTTAAAAAAAAAAGAAGAAGAAAAAGAAAAAAAAGAAAAAGCTTAGATTTTTATTTCTATTTGTTATTCATTTTTTACTATTTTATACATTTTTAAATTTATGTTATACATTTTATGTATACATAACATATGCATACTTTAGGTATACATAACTCTATGTATAACATATAGTTATACACATATAACATAACTTTATGCAAGGAGATGTTCTGCTCACATGCATGTCTTTATGAGGGTATCAGATCCCCTAAAATGGAATTACAGAAAGTTGTATCTGTGGTTTGGTTACTGGAAATAGAACTTTTAGAAGAGCAGCCAGTGGCTGTAAACTACGGAGCATCTCTACAGTCCTTCTTTCCTTCCGTCTTGAAAATAAGTTGTACATGAGATTTTTTACCTACCTGGGAAGTTTGTCGACTGGGATTCTAGCATCTTGAGTTTCTGGTTATGAGGCCCTGAAGAAAACAGTGTTAGAGGAATGAATGCCAGGGGTAAAGTCACACAGCAGAGGAAGAGCATGACATAGTTTGTGTATTTGCCTTGTGGTACACTTGTGGTATACAGTATAAAGCTTTTTCACGCATGCTAACTTGAAGGATTAACGCTAAATACTGAATATTAATTTTGCTTCAAGAGGGAATTTGTGTAGGGAAGTCTGAGTGGAGTAAATCTGATGGGTCTCCAGTGAAATCATGTTAGTATTTTGCTTCTGTGAGTTTATACTGCTCTGAAGTCATCCAGAAGTTACATTTTTCTCAGTAGTATGAGTTGACACTTAAATTTTTCCTAATTTTAACAATAATACACATTCCTCATAACAATGTTGAAAAATTCCCAGTGAAATGAAGGAGAGTAATAAATTACCCATAATCCCCACATTCCTTGCTGTCACAGTTAATCCTTTCCCATGTCCTCTTGTGGTCTTTTAGCTAATGTACAGATAAGTGAAAACAAACGGAGTGTGAAGTTGTATAAATAAAACTTTGGGATCACATAGCAAACACTCTGGAACCTTGTAGTTTTACTTAGCATGGTAAATTATGAGTCAAATATTTCTTTCATCAGATATCTGTACAGTGTCCACTCTTATGATTTAGAAATATCCATAAGAATCTTCAATGAACATGTAATTTAATTTCCTCAAGTTCATGCTCAATTCAAGGAGAAATGACATTTATTCTGTAGTAGATATAATTACCCTTTTCCTGTGAAAGCTGGACAAATTGGATTCTTGTAATTCTCAGCAACAGTGCCATGTGAGGTGCACTGAGTTTTAAATAAGGTTCTTGAAAGAAAAGACATGTACGGAGTAAATACAGAGCTTAGTGTCATTGGATCAATTTCTTCATGTCTGAGAGATCAGAAAATAAGTTGTCTTTTTTGTTGTTGTTTTGTTTTGTTTTTCTCTTTTCAAAGCAGGGTTTCTCTACATAGCCTTGTCTGTCCTGGACTCATTTTGTAGGACAGGGTAGCCTTGAACTTACATTAACCCGACTGCGTCTGCCTTCTTGGGTGTTGGGGTTAAAGGCATACACCACCACTTCAGGCCCCTGTGTTCATTTTGTAACAGATAAGTCTACCCTAGGAATCATGGGATACATAAAAACATGCTGTCTTAGTCACTGTTGTATTGCTGTTAAGAGACCAAGGCAAACTGATAAAAGAAAGAATTTAGTTGTGGACTTGCTTACAGTATCAGAGGGTCAGTCTATTACTGTTGTGGCAGGGGCATGATGGGTGGATGGTGGGAGCATAGTAGAAGGTGAGTGAGAGCATGATGGTAGGATAGTGGGAGCTTGGGGGGGAGTATGACATCATTCATGGCATTGGAAAAGTAGTTGATCTGAAGGCAGACAGAGCAACACTGGCCCTAATATAGGCTTATGAAACCTCAAAACTCACCCCCTAGTGATGCACTTCCTCCAAGAAAGTCACACAGCCTAATTCTTCTCAAATAGTGCCACTTCCTAATGATTAAGCATTCAGATATAAGGGCCTATGGGAACTATTCTTATTCAAGCCCCACATATGTAGTACTGTTTAACCAACCCAAACCAAATGCTTTCAAGGATATCATGACCTGGAGGGGAAATAAATGCATCTCCAAAGCCACCCAGATGACCCTGGAGTAATGTTCAGATGGAACTGGAGGGATGAGAGGAAAGGAACTGCTCAACCCAAAGCTAAGTGTCTGAGTTACTAACTAGGTGCTTAATTAAGAAAGGACAGTGGGCTGGAGAGACTGCAGCTGTTAAAGTTGTAGGTTCACACCTTCAAGATCAATCATTTAGAGAGCCACAAAATCTCAACTTTGATTTAATAGAACGTGAATCTCTTCTAGCAAAGAAACTCACTGAATAAGCAATTAATTAAAAAATAAAATTATTTCTAATAATAGCAGCCATTAACAATGCAATATGGTGCCTACAGTTCAACCAGCTACTACAAGCTCAGGGTGCTCTAAGAGATATACCCACAGGGCAACAAACAGTTGTAGACTGCCTATTCTGCCTTCTTTGGAGACCACCTCTCCTCTGCCCCATGCTGAGCTGATGGAGCTATTAATCAAATCTACCCTTGGCCACAGGCTCCACACTAGTGTATTCACAGTATGTCATTGTGTGTGAGGCAACTGAAGCCCTCCAGAGGTCTATTTTCTGAGTGTCTAGATGGGACAGTTAAGCTAGACTGTCATACTGATAGACTTTATAATCACTGAACATGTACACCTCTGACTGCAGTCTTAATAGACTTTATAATCACCAAACTTATACACCTTTCAGAATGTCTCTGAAGAGGTGCTCCCCACACACACACAAAAAAAAAGCTATCTGAGTGGAGGAAGACCAGGATGGAGAGATGGCTCAATGTTCTTTCGGAGGATGCAAGTCCAATTCCAGGCATCCACATGGTGGCTCATGAATATCTGTAACTATACTTCTAAAAGATATGACACCCTCTCTGGATTTCAGGGGCAACACACACACACACACACACACGGTGCACAGACATACATGCAGACAAAACATCGGTACACATAAAATAAAATAAACAGCTCCTTCAGGTCTTGCCTCCAAAATGACCCAAACAAGCCTAAATACCAGTAGAGCTAGAAGGGTGCTGCAGCCATGTGCAGCAAGTTCACTGCACAAACTTTACCTGGTGCATGTCCAAGGACAAGATGGTTGTCATTCAGAATACAGTGGAGGTTGCTACTCTCAGGGAAATTTCCAAATAAAGTGTCTTCAATGCTTATGTACTTCCCAAGCTCTGGATCATTCTGCATTAATGTGTGAACCATGCCATTCACAGCACTGTGGTCAGGAATTGATGTCAGGAAGCCTGGAAGGACCAAACACTCCCAAAACAACTATTAGTGCTGACCCACGACCTCCACCACTTGTAATGACCTCACAAAATAGCTGTTAGTAGCTAAGTTATACAGTGAAACAGAATCTTAGGGAAATTAAATAATGGTCAGGGTGAGGCAGCTGAATATTAAGAAAGCTAGCTCTTAGGTCCTGAGACCAAAGTCACCTTTCCTCTGCATTCCAGTGGGCAGCAGAGAGTGATTAAGCTTTTTGCCCTGGGTACTCATGACTGCTGACTGCCACCCCTATGGAGAGATTACTGACCAAAGAGCCTTGGACCCCAGTGGCCAGCTGAGGGCAGTACCCTGGAGCTAAGATAGCAACAGAGCAGTTCAAGACATTGGCAGTAAGGTTGGTCAGGGCAGGGTGGAGAGATGGCTCAGAGATTAAGAAAACTGGTTGTTCTTCCAAAGGTCCTAAGCTCAATACCCAGCAACCACATCATTATTCACAACTATCTGAATGCTGTATAAAAAATAAATAAATGGGGGGAGGGGCAAGATGGCGGCGCCGGGAGGACTCTCATTCTGAGCAGCAGCACAGCAGGATCAGCACAGTGAACAGCAATCAGAACTCTCGGCCATAAAACACAGTCATTGTGTTTCCCAGGTGAGAGGATACCCCACGGTGGGGGATTCAATCAGCTTTTAACTCACCCGGCTAAACCGCAGAAGAGATCCCGGTTCCGCCAGACGCTTGGCTGCCGGCCACCAGCCCCAGCCCCAGCCCAGAGCCACAAGCCAGTGTCTCTGGTCACGGTCCCAGACTGAACCTTGGGCACCACACTATCAGAGACTGGAATTTTCAGTCGAGAGATAACCCCAGGGTACAGGAAACGATTGGGACCGGCCTTAGGTCACCCAGACATCCCCTGGAAAAGACTCGGGCGGGTTCCACGGGCACCCCAGGAGCCAGCCCGGAGCCAGAGCCGGGGACCCAGGTTCCTGCACAGAACCCTGCCTGCCTGCGCGCCTGATTCGCCGCCGGAGATAAAAAACGGCGGGTCTGATCTCAGAGCACTCAGCTCACCCCCAACCTGAAGAGGTCCCCGGAAAATTACCCAGCTTAGGGAGCCTCTCAGGCTCCCAAAAGCCGCAAAGGCAGACACAGGCAGTTTCTGCGCACCAGACAGCTGGCAGAGACTGAGCCGCCATCACACAGCTGTGCTCCAGGCACAGGCAGTTTCTGCGGCCAGCCAGCTGGCGGACACTGAGCACTGTGCACCAGGGCAAAAAAGACGCTGGGAGTCCATGTCTCCAGAGAATCCACGGGGAAGGAAGGAAACTACTGACCTAAATCACCCAATCCTTCCCTAGAAAAAGTCTAGCAGTCTAGTGGGGCCGAGGCGCCAGCACTCAGCTGTGCTCCAGACACAAGCACAAACAGTTGAGGCACGCCTGATGTCCAACTGGGTCACAGCAGCTGATCATTAAATTTACAACAAGAAACCCAGAAACAGGGCAGCTGCCCTCAGGACTTCCCTGGGTGAGAGGAGAACTCTCTCGACTAACAAAGACCACAGTTACCACTCAGGTCTATATCCCTGAGGTGAGCAACTCCTGAAAAAACACCAGCCATCCAGGGACTATACCCAAAAAGCTGAGAAGACATCCTTCAGGAAAAACCAGCTTTCTGCAAAGGGGATTCTCTCCACCACAGGATGCCCAGGAACCACCAGAAAATAACCCCAAACTCCTAAGATAACACAATGGGTAGAGGCCAGCGTAAAAGCTCAAGCAACAAAAGACAGAGCAATATGGCATCTCCAGAACCCAGTTACCCAGGGGCAAGTAGCCCTGGACACCTCACCATAACTGAAATCCAAGAAGATGACCTAACAAGTATGCTCATGAGGATGATAACAGAGGAAACAAATAAGATTCGTAAAGACATGGAGGAAGATAAACTCAAACAGAATATTGCCATCCGTAAAGAAATAGAGGAAGCTGCAGCCAAACAGTTTATGGCCTTTAGAAAGGAAATGCTTAAAACACTGAATGAAATGATAGAAACAGAGTTGAAGGAACTAAAAGAAAAACAGGAAAGTACAATCAGACAGGTGAAGGAAGTAAACAAAACAACTCAAGACCTGAAGATAGAATTGGAAAAATTAAAGAAAACACAAATGGAAGAAATAATGGAAAGGAAGAATCTAGGGAAGAAAACAGGAACTACAGAGGTAAGCATAACCAACAGACTAAAAGAGATGGAAGAAAGAATCTCAGGTGTAGAAGATACAATGGAAGAAATCGATGTATCTGTCAAAGAAAATGTTAAATCCGAAAAATTCCTGACACAGACCGTCCAAGAAATGCAAGACAATATGAAAAGACAAAACCTAAGAATAATAGGTATAGAGGAAAAAGAAGACTCCCTTCTCCAAGGCCCAGAAAATATTTTCAACAAAATCATTGAAGAAAATTTCCCCAAGCTAAAGGAGAGGCCAATTAGAATACATGAGGCCTACAGAACACCCAACAAATTTGACCAGAAAAGAAAATCCTCCCGCCACATAATAATCAAAACAGTAAGTATACAGAACAAAGAAAAAATACTAAAAGCTGCAAGGGAAAAAGGCCAAGTAACATATAATGGCAAACCCATTAGAATCACACCTGACTTTTCAACAGAGACTATGAAAGCCAGAAGGGCCTGGACGGATATCATGCAGACCCTAAGAGAACACAGATGTCAGCCCAGGCTACTATACCCAGCAAAACTCTCAGTCCTCATAGATGGAGAAAACAAGATATTCAATGACAAAAACAAATTTCAACAATACCTACAAACAAATCCAGCATTACAGAAGACACTGGAAGGGAAAATACAACCCAAGAAAGCTAGCTACATTCAAGAAAACACAGGAAATAAATAACCTCACTTCAGTAAAACAAAAAGCAACCAAGCACACAACCTGATGACCACAGCCAACATCAAAATCAAGAGATCTAACAGCCACTGGTCATTAATCTCTCTCAACATCAATGGACTCAACTCTCCAATAAAAAGACACAGATTAACAGAATGGATACGTAAACAAAACCCAGCAATCTGTTGCATACAAGAAACACACCTAAGACACAAAGATAGACATTACCTGAGGGTAAAGGGTTGGAAGACGACTTTCCAAGCAAACGGACCCAAGAAGCAAGCAGGAGTAGCCATTCTAATATCTGATAAAATAGACTTTCAACCAAAATTAATCAAAAGAGATGGGGAAGGACACTTCATACTCATCAAGGGGAAATTCCACCAGGAAGACATCACAATCCTGAACATCTATGCCCCAAATACAAGGGCACCCACATTTGTGAAAGAAACATTGATAAAATTTAAAGCACATATAGATCCAAACACATTAATAGTGGGAGACTTCAACACCCCACTCTCAACAAAGGACAGGTCAACCAAACAGAAATTAAACAAAGAAACAATGTCTCTGACAGAGGTCATGAATCAAATGGACCTAACAGACATTTACAGAACTTTACACCCAAACACAAAAGAATTTACCTTCTTCTCAGCACCTCATGGAACCTTCTCCAAAATAGACCACATAGTGGGTCACAAAGCAAGCCTCAACAGATACAAGAAGATTGAAATAATCCCATGTATCTTGTCTGATCACCATGGAATAAAGCTGGACCTCAACAATAACAGAAATAACAAAAAGCCTACACACACATGGAAACTGAACAACTTGTTACTAAATGACAGCTGGGTCAGGGAAGAAATAAAGAAAGAAATTAAAGTCTTTCTAGAAATCAATGAAAATGAAGACACAACATACCCGAACTTGTGGGACACAATGAAAGCAGTGCTAAGAGGAAAGTTCATAGCACTAAGTGCCTTCAAGAAGAAATTCGAGACAGCTCATTCAAGCACCCTAATGGCTCAATTAAAAACCCTAGAAAAAGAAGAAGCAGACACACCAAGAAGGAGTAGACGGCTGGAAATAATCAAACTCAGGGCTGAAATCAATCAATTGGAAACAAATAAAACAATTCAAAGAATCAATGAAACCAAGAGCTGGTTCTTTGAGAAAATCAACAAGATCGACAAACCCTTAGCCAGGCTAACTCAAAGGCAGAGAGACACCACCCAAATCAACAAAATCAGAAATGAAAAGGGGGATATAACTACAGACACTGAGGAAATCCAAACAATCATTAGGACTTACTTCAAAAGTCTATATGCCACAAAATTTGAAAATCTAAATGAAATGGACAATTTTCTTGATCGATTTGACTTACCAAAGCTGAACCAGGACCAGGTAAATCAACTAAATAGACCTATATCCCCCAAAGAAATAGAAGCGGTCATCAAAAGTCTCCCATCCAAAAAAAGCCCAGGACCAGATGGCTTCAGCGCAGAATTCTACCAGACCTTCAAAGAAGAGCTAACACCAATTCTCTTCAAACTATTCCACAAAATAGAAACAGAAGGAATATTACCAAATTCATTCTAGGAAGCCACAGTCACCTTGGTACCTAAACCTCACAAAGACTCAACAAAGAAAGAGAATTTCCAGCCAATCTCCCTTATGAACATTGATGCAAAAATACTTAATAAAATACTTGCAAACCGAATCCAAGAACACATCAAAGATATTATCCACTATGACCAAGTAGGCTTCATGCCAGGTATGCAGGGGTGGTTCAATATACGGAAATCCATCAATGTGATCCACCATATTAACAAACTGAAAGAAAAAAAACCACATGATAATCTCCCTAGATGCTGAAAAAGCCTTTGACAAAATCCAACATCCATTCATGTTCAAAGTATTGGAGAGATCAGGGATACAAGGCACATATCTAAACATAGTAAAGGCGATATACAGCAAGCCTATAGCCAACATCAAACTGAATGGAGAGAAACTTAAAGCAATCCCACTGAAATCAGGGACAAGACAAGGCTGCCCACTCTCTCCATATCTCTTCAACATAGTGTTGGAAGTCCTTGCTAGAGCAATAAGACAGTTGAAGGAGATCAAGGGGATACAAATTGGAAAGGAAGAAGTCAAATTATCACTATTTGCAGATGATATGATAGTATACGTGAGTGACCCCAAAAACTCTACCAGGGAACTCCTACAGCTGATAAACACCTTCAGCAAAGTGGCAGATACAAAATTAACTCAAAAAAATCAGTAGCCCTCCTGTATACAAAAGACAAAAGGGCTGAGAAAGAAATTAAGGAAACAACACCCTTCACAATAGCCACAAATGACATAAGGTACCTCGGAGTAACCCTAACCAAGGAAGTCAAAGACTTGTATGAAAAAAATTTCAAATCTCTGAAGAAAGAATTAGAAGAAGATATGAGAAGATGGAAAGATCTCCCATGCTCATGGCTTGGTAGGATTAACATAGTAAAAATGGCCATCTTACCAAAAGCAATCTACAGATTCAATGCAATGCCCATCAAATTACCAACACAATTCTTTACAGACCTGGAAAGGAAAATTCTCAACTTCATATGGAATAACAAGAAACCCAGAATTGCTAAAACAATCCTCTACAATAAAAGATCTTCTGGAGGTATCTCCATCCCTGATCTTAAGTTGTACTATAGAGCAACAGTTTTAAAAACTGCATGGTACTGGCATAGAAACAGAATGGTGGATCAATGGAACCGAACAGAGGACCCAGAAATAAACCCACACACTTATGGACACCTGATCTTTGACAAAGACGCCAAAACCATACAATGGAAAAAAGATAGCATCTTCAACAAATGGTGCTGGTCTAACTGGATGTCTACATGTAGAAAAATGAAAATAGATCCATACTTGTCACCCTGCACAAAACTGAAGTCCAAGTGGATCAAAGACCTCAACATAAAACCAGACACATTAAATCGGCTTGAAAAAAAAGTGGGAAATACCCTAGAACTCATTGGTACAGGGGGAAACTTCCTGAACAGAACACCAACAGCACAGGCTCTAAGAGCAACAACCAATAAATGGGACCTCATGAAACTGAAAAGCTTCTGTAAAGCAAAGGACACCGTCATCAAAACAAAGAGACCACCTACAGATTGGGAAAGAATCTTCACCAACCCTTTATCTGACAGAGGACTCATATCCAGTATATATAAAGAACTAAAGAAGCTGAAAAGCAGCAAACCAAGTAATCCACTTAAAAAATGGGGAACAGAGCTAAACAGAGAATTCTCTGTAGAGGAATACCGAATGGCAGAGAAGCACTTAAAGAAATGCTCAACCTCACTAGCCATTAGGGAAATGCAAATCAAAACAACCCTGAGATTTCACCTTACACCCATGAGAATGGCCAAGATCAAAAACTCAAGTGACAACACATGCTGGAGAGGTTGTGGAGAAAGGGGAACCCTTCTCCACTGCTGGTGGGAATGTAAACTTGTACAACCACTCTGGAAATCAATCTGGCGCTTTCTCAGACAACTAGGAATAGCGCTTCCTCAAGATCCAGCCATACCACTCCTGGGCATATATCCAAAAGAGGCTCAAGTACACAAAAAGGACATTTGCTCAACCATGTTTGTAGCAGCTTTATTTGTAATAGCCAGAAGCTGGAAACAACCCAGATGCCCCTCAACTGAAGAATGGATGCAGAAATTGTGGTACATCTACACAATGGAATATTACTCAGCAATGAAAAATAAGGAAACCATGAAATTTGCAGGTAAATGGTGGGATCTGGAAAGGATCATCCTGAGTGAGTTGTCCCAGAAGCAAAAAGACACACATGGTATATACTCACTCATATAGACATACAACATAGGACAAACCCACTAAAACCTGTGCATCTAAAGAAACTAAGCAAGAGAGAGGACCCTAACTAAAACGTCCAATCCCCATCCAGAAAGGCAAAGAGGATGGACATCAGAAGAAGAAGAAAACAGGAAACAACCTAGGAACCTACCACAGAAGGCCTCTGAAAGCCTCTGCCCTTCAAACTATCAAAGCAGATGCTGAGCCGGATGGGCAACTGTTGGGCAGGTGAACGGAATTTTAGGTAAGAACTGGGAAATAGTAAGAGCTGGAGAGGTCAGGGTCTCCACAAGGAGAACAACAGAACAAGAAAATTTGAACATAGGGAACTTCCCAGAGACTCATACTCCAACCAAGGACTATTCATGGAGATAACCTAGAACCCCTGAACAGATATAGCCCAGGGCAGTTCAGAGTCCAATTGGGTTACATAGTAATGTGAAGAGGGACTGCCTCTGACATAATCTGATTGGCCTGCTCTTTGATCACCTCCCTCTGGGGGAGGAGCAGCCTTACCAGGCCACAGTAGAAGACAATACAGCCACTTTTGATGTGAACTGACAGACTAAGATCAGAAAGGAGAGGAGAACCTCCCCTATTAGTGGACTTGGGGAGTGGCATGCAAGCAGAGGGAGGAGGGAGGGTGGGATTGGGAGGGGAGGGAGGGGCTTATGGGGGGATGCAGAATGAATAAAGTGTAATTGATGAAAAATTTAAAAAAAAAATAAAATAAATGTTAAAATAAAAAAACGAAAAACATTGGTCAGGTGGAAAGTCAGGGTAGAACAGGTTTGATACAGTGATGAATGAACGGAGGGAAACACAGATGGCTGAGTAACACAATGGGCCAGCCAGCAGGCTGCACCCTTTATGCAGTCAGCTTTCTTTGTTATGATTCTCTGGAGACAACTGCAGTTTGCTGCAGCAGAAAAGGGAAAGTATTTTTCTGGGTCATATAGTGTGGTTATTGCTTGACAACTACAGCTAAGAGAAGCCCAAAGACAAGTCAAAATTGGGTGTCCTTATTGATGGTAACCACCATTCAGTTTAAATAGTATTCAGTGTTTAACACTATTCAGTGTTTCAGCTGTAAAATGGCTAATTTTTAGAGTATTTTAGAGAGAGCCTTTTCTGTGTACTTGTTTATATAAGCATCTAGACTTATCTTGCTTTACCACATTTTACTTATTTAATATTATTTCTTGGGTACTTTTTATTATGTGTGTGTATATACACAGATGTGAGTCTGTTCTCTTCTTCAACCATGTGTGTCTGGGGATTGAACTGGTTCTTCAGGCTTGGAGGCAGACATCTTGCATTCTGAAGCATCTTTTCTTTGGGTTTTGCTTTTCCAATTTCTCTGTGCAGCCTTGGCTGTCCTTGATCCCACTCTGTCAACCAGGCTGACCTCAAACTCACAGAGGTCTGCCTGCCTCTGCCTCCCCAGTAGTAGAACTAAAGGTATGTGGGGAAAGCTGAGCTCAGCCAAGAGAATAGCATTGACCACAGCCATCAGAGTTAGCTATTGGGCTTTGCTAAGACTTGGGGGCTGTTACCTCAGGGCTCTGGCACATGGGAAATTGAATTATCTATTGCTGGGGTGGAGGTGATTGCCACTGGCAGTTAGGAGAGAGAAGGACAGAGGCCTCTTCAGTCCCCAAGTATAGAGGCAGCTCTCCTGGGGATCCCAATATATATTCCCTGACCTTCAGGGACCAATGGGACCAGGGTAGGCTCTTATACTGGAGTGCTAGCAGCTCCCATTTACTGAGGATGTGCGGCATGCCAGGCCCAGTGCCAAAGCTTATGTGTTTTAGTCTCAACTTGAAATAATGTCATTAAGTGTGTTTTGATTTTCCTCCAGCAAACCTTAGCTCTTGGTCATGGGAAAGAGAGTCTATTGCCACCCCATATGGAGATATTATGCCTGCAGACCTCTGCCACCCCATGTGGAGATATTATGCCTGCAGACCTCTGCCATCCACTGTCAAATCAGATAAGCCACTTTAGCTTCTGGGGGACTACCTGGGCCTGTGTCAAAGTGGTGCCCTGAAGGAGCTAAGTAAAAAGTGAGCACTCTGCATGTGTACTCACATCTGAGAGCACACCCCAGACAAAGCCTGGCAGTGTGTCCACATGGGAGATGACAGAGTGCTGTTGGTAATTAAAATTTAATATTGATTTATCTTTTAGTTAAGCAGGGTTTATTCCTAAACCAGCTGTATACCCAAACCACCACAAAGAGACTAGGATTTATTTATTCAACCTAGAGCACAATGATGGGCAATAGTTACTCCATCCTAATCCTCCAAGCACACAGTTTCCTTCCGTTCAGATTTCCCACATCATATTTGCTTTTCGTCATATCTTAGGTCCAGTTCATCTGTCTTCTTGGTCCCAAGTTCTTTCCTGACAATCTCCCCTCCTGACTCCACCCATGTGCTTCTTTCTCCTCCCCTCCAGAACAGGATGTCCCCTCCTGTTCTCTACATTGCTCAGATGATTGTATATTGACAATAGCAGAAAACAAACGGTGGCATGTTTGCACAAACCTGAGATGGGTTATGCTTAGAATAATCATCACATTGCAATGTCTGGATTGAAACCAGATACAGGGGTAGAAAAATCAGCATTTAAAGGAACAAGGGTAAATGGCATACATTCCAGAAGAACAACACCAACACCAGAGCTGAGCTGGGAACTTTCCACTGGGCCTCGGAATCACTGCATTCTTTGAAGGTAGATTGTGGACTTGTTTATCCATATTGTCTTTCATTTGTCTGTTTAACAAAAAATGTATTGAGAACATCTTGAGAGCCTGGAGAAGCAGGTTAATAGTGTGCTGAGTGAGGCAGATCTAAGGCCTCTCTTCAGGAAGCCACTCATTTGGTGGGAGGTGGGTGAGCCAGCAGCACCTCCAACCAGGGACAAAGGGTAGGAGAGAGGAAGGACAGATGTACAGAGGAGACATATCTGACATCAAGGGCAGGAAAATACATCAGGAAGACTTCCTGGAGGGAGCAACTTCTGAAATAAGGCCTGAAATTAAACAGAACTTGAAGAGGAGAGGAAGAGTGTTGGCAGAGGAGTGGCATGCCTGTTCAATGAAAACCCAGGGAGGGCACACTTTGGCTAAGAAGAAAAGGAAGTGGACAGAGTAATAAAGGGCAGAGCAGAGAAGGATTCTAGCCTGACACAATCTTTAGCTATTTTCTGATGTCCTTTGCAGCATTTTCTCTAGATCATGTACATTGTATGCAACTGGCAACACTTGGGAGATCCCGCTAGAATCATCTTGCTACTCAGAGCCTGGGTCCTCTGGTGCTCAAGGGATAGGGAGTGATTTGGACATGAGGATAGTCTTACAAGGGCTCTCTGTAACTGCCTCATGCAACTTCAGGCGCTGCACTCATGGCCAAAGATGTGGTTTTGAGGGGCAGTTTTCTCTGGGGGTCTTCAGGAGTGCAGGTCTTCTTACTTGGGGAGAAGTAAGTAACATTGCCCAGTATGGATTTTCTGTCTGCTTTGTTGGATCTCTGGAGACTAGAGGTGCCTACAGGCTGTCCTTCTCTTGGGGCTAGCATATCTCTGAGCATGTCGCCTCAGGCCCAGGCATACTTCAGTTCTTCCACAGGTGAACTGCACTATGCTTTGAGGGTAGGTGTGTCCAGTGATGGTCCCATGGCTCCTGGGTAGGGCAGATGGGAATGTTGGCTGTGTTCTGCCCAGAGCAGCAAATGATCCCTCAGAGCTTTACTTTCTTCCATAGGACCTAGAAGAACAAACAGCCTTTTGGGGTCTCTAATACCTAACATCAGCCCATTACCTGGGTCTCCTTTTTCCCATAAAATTGACCCATTTTTTTTCCTTTCAGGGATTCTATGGGTCAGACCTCCAAAGAATTTGTGCTCCTGTCCAGGGGTGAAACCTCTGTGTGGGAGAAAAGTCTCACTGCCCTCTCTGGACCCTCAGAGACCTGGAGATCTGTGCAGATAGGTGACTATGGTGTGGCTTCTGGGTGCTTGCTCCATTTGCTCTCCTCTGCTGATTTGTTTCCAAGCATCCTTCACTGTGTGCTCAGGCAGCCTTTCTCCATCTCCATCTCCTTGACTTGCTGTCCGCACCTTGGCACAGCCCTACAAACCTGCCTGTTTGAGGGCAGGGCTGTGGAACTCCTATCTTACTTAAGCATCTTGTGTGTGTTTGTGTGCGTGTGTGTGTGTGTGTGTGTGTGTGTGTGTGTGTGTGTGTACATATGGTATATGTGACAGCCAATGTACATGAGCACAGAGGCCAAAGGACTATTGTGCACACTCACTCAGTGTCTTATTCATTGGAAACCGTCTTTCACTGGACCAAGAGCTTGCCATTCTTTGGCTAGACTGGTTGGCCAGTTTGTCCCAGTGCTTCTCCTGTCTTTGTACCCCACAGTGCTGGGATTGCAGCCCCACATAGCATTTCACATAGGTACTGGAGATCTTAACTCAAGTCCTCATTTATGTGCAGCAAGCACTCTTTCCCCCAGAAGTTCTCTTTTATAGGAAGTACAAAGCAAGAGAAAGTGTGGGAGCAGTTCCTGCCTGACCTAGACCACTGCAGGCCTCCAGGAAGTATTTTTGTGCACTGAGTTTGTTTACCAATCCATAAGATAGACCCCTCTTCTCAGTTATGTGGTCGTCCTGAGTTGTGCTGAAGGCCAAATGAGAGGCTCACTGTTTGGGCCTTAATCAGCCTCAGAGGGCCTTAATCAGCCTCAGATAGGCAGGCGGATGACTGGATGAGCATTATACATGTCCTGAGGAAGGTTTTCCAAGGCAGCCTAGCAGGACCTTGGAAAGGCCAGGAGGCTTAATCTGTGAGTATTTTTGTTGTTTCCTTGACACCTCCAGATCCCAGAAGAAAGAGAGGTAGGGAATGGAAAAGGGAGTTGTTAGAGTGCGACTGGGATCATGCAGTAAGTAGACTTAATTAATTAAGGGGGAAAAGAACGCTTTCTTCTCAATAGAGGACATGAGTTCAGATACAAGAACCCATATAAGATGGCTCACAAATGACTGTAACTCCAGCTCCAAAGGATGCAGTGCCGTACTTCTGATCTCCATGTGCTTCTGCACACATTATGCATACATACACATAAGTAGTATTTTTAAAAAATGAAATATATAGAGAGAGCAAGCAAGCCCAAGTCAGAGTAACACAGCAGTCAGGAGGTGGATGCAAGCAGATCTCTGTGACTTCAACACAAGTCTGGTTTACATAGTAGTTAGTTCCAGGACAGCCTGACCTACATAGAGAGATAAAACATTTTTGGATCTCTCATTTTTCATAAAAGAATTAGGGGACCAGGCATTGGTAGCACATGCCTTTAATCCCAGCACTTGAGAGGCATATGCAGGTGGATCTCTGTGAGTTCAAGGCCAGACTGGTCTTCACAGCAAGTTCCAGGACAGCCATGACTACACAGAGAAACCCTGTCTAGAAAAAAACAAAGAAGACCAAGCAAATAGTGAGATAGCTCAGCCAGTTTTACTTTAACCCCACATGCACACCATGACATAAGTAAGCACAAAATAAATGAATGTAAAAAAAAATAGAGAATTTAGATAACTTATTCTCAGCAACTGAACTCATTACTCCAACCCTGTTGAAGCAGAAACGAACATTTATTTACATTTAAAAGTGAGTGCGTGCTTCCAGCCATGGTGGTACACTCTTTTAATCACAGCACTCAGGAGCCAGAAGCAGAACTCAGAGAGCAGACTTTGAGCCTAAATTTGCCTGCATAGTGAGTTTTAAGGCGAACCATGACTGCACAGTTTTGTTGACCTGTCCTTTGTTGAGAGTGGGGTGTTGAAGACTCCCACTATTAATGTATGGGGATTTATGCGTAGTTTAAGTTTTGTTGTTTCTTTTAGAATGTGAGTACCCTTGTATTTACAGCATAGATGTTCATGTTTGTGATGTCTACCTGGTGGAATTTTCCCTTGATGAATACGAAGTGTCCTTCCTCATCTCTTTTGATTAATTTTGGTTGTCAGTCTATTTTAATAGGTATTAGAATGGCTACTCCTACTCACTTTTTGGGTCCATTTGCTGGGAAAATATTCCCTTGTATCATATCTGATCACCATGGACTAAAGCTAGACCTCAGCCACAACAGAAATGGGAAAAAGCATATACACACATGGAAACTGAACAACTCGCTACTGCTATTAAATGACAGCTGGATCAGGGAAGAAATACAAGTCTTCGTTGAAAATAAAGACACAACATACACAAACTTATGGGACACAATGAAAGCACTGATAAGAGGAAATTTATAGCACTAAGTGCCTTCAAGAAGAAATTCGAAACATCTCATTCAAGGAACTTAATGGGTCACCTAAAAGCCCTAGAAAAAAAAAAGAACATGCACACCAAAAAGGAGTAGATGGCTGGAAATAATCAAACTCAGGGCTGAAATCAATCAATTAGAAACAAATAAGACAATTCAAAGAATCAATGAAAACAAGAGCTGGTTCTTTGAGAAAAATCAACAAGATACATAAACCCTTAGCCAAACAAACTAAAAGGCAGAGAGACACTATTCAAATCAACAAAATCAGAAATGAAAAGTGGTACATAACTACAGACACTGAGGAAATTCAAATAATCATTAGGTCTTACTTCAAAAGTCTATATGCCACAAAATTTGAAAATCTAAATGAAATAGATCACTTTCTTGATTGATTCCACTTGCCAAAGCTAATCAAGACCAGGTAAATCCATTACATTTTCCTATATCCCCTAAGGAAATAGAACCAGTCAAAAAAAAAAAAAAAAAAAGAGGGCCATATGTTTTCAGGGAAGGATACTACCAGACTTTCAAAGAAGACCTAACATCAATACTCTCCAAACTTTTCTCAAAATAGAAACAGAAGAAAGACTACAAAACTCATTCTATGAAGCCACAGCCACCTGAACCTCACAAAGACCCAACAAAGAAAGAGAATTTCAGGCCAATCTCCCTTATGAACATTGATGAAAAAATACTCAACAAAATACTTTCAAACCAAATACAGGAACACATCCACTATGACTAAGTAGGCTTCATGCCAGGCATGTAAAGGTGGTTCAATATAGGGAAATCCATCAATGTGATCTACCATATAAACAAACTGAAGGAGGAAAACCACATGATAATCTCCATAGATGCTGAAATTGCATTTGACAAAGTCCAACATCCATGCATGTTTAAAGTCTTGGAAAGATCAGGGATACAAGTCACATACCTAAACATATTAAAGGCAATATACAGCAAGCCTACAGCCAATATCAAACTCAATGGAGAGAAAATTAAATCAATCCTACTGAAATCAGGGACAAGACAAAGCTTCCCACTCTTTCTATATCTCTTCAACATAATTCTTCAAGTCTTTGATGGAGCAATAAGACAATTAAAAGAGATCCAAAAGATACAGATTGGAAAGGAAGACGTCACAGTATCACTATTCGCAGATGATATGATAGTATACCTGAGAGACCCCAAAAATCTACCAGGCAACTCCTAGAGCTGATAAACATCTTTAGCAAAGTGGATGGATACAAAATTAACTCAAAAAATCAGTAGCCCTCCTGTACACAAAAGAAAAAAAAAGGCTGAGAACGAAATTAGGGAAAGAACATTTTTCAAAATGTCCATAGCCACAGAACACTTAAAGTACCTTGATGTGACCCTATCCAAGCAAGTCAAAGACTTCTATGAAAAAAAAATTTCGAATCTCTGAAGAAAAAATTAGAAGATATCAGAAGATGGAAAGATCTCCTATGCTCATGGCTTGGCAGGATTAACATAGTAAATATGGCCTTCTTACAAAATGCAATCTACAGATTCAATGCAGTTCCCATCAAATTACCAATACAATACTTTACAGACCTTGAAAGAATAATTATCAACTTCATATGGAATAATAAGTAACCCACAATTGCTAAAACAATTCTCTGCAATGAAAGTTCTTCTGAAGGTATCTCGTTCCCTGTTTTCAAGCTGTACTATAGAGCAACAATACTAAAAACTGCATGGTACTGGCATAGAAACAGAATGGTGGATCAAGGGATTTGAATAGAAGACCCTGAAATAAAATTAAAAATAGAAGACACTGAAATAAACCCACACATTTATGGACACTTGATTTTTGACAAAGATGCCAAAATATTTCAACGAAAAAAAAAAGACAGCATCTTCAACAAATGGTGCTGGTCTAAATGGATGTCTACATGGAGAAAAATGCAAATAGATTCATACATATCACCCTGCACAAATCTAAAGTCTAAGTGTATCAAAGACTTCAATTTAAAACCAGACACAATAAACTTGTTAGAAGAAAAAGTGGGGAAAAGCCTTGAACTCATTGGCACATGAGACAACTTCCTGAACAGAATACCAACAACACAAGCTCTGAGGTCAACAATCAGTAAATGGGACCTCATGAAACTGAAAAACTTCTGTAAAGCAAAGGACACTGTGATCAGAACAAACACACTGCCTACAGATTTGGAAAGGATCTTCACCAACCTTGTATTTGACAGAGGGCTAATATCCAGAATATATAAAGAACACAAGAAGTTTAACAACAACAAATCAAGTAATCCAATTAAAGAATGGGATACAGAGCTAAACCGAGAATTCTCAATAGAGGAATATCAAATGGCAGAGAAACACTTAAAGAAATCCTCAATGTCCTTAGTCATCATGGAAATATATGTCAAAACGACCCTGAGATTTCACCTTACACCCATCAGAATGGCCAAGATCCAAAACTCAAGTGACAACACATGCTGGAGAGGTTGTGGAGAAAGGGGAACCCTCCTCCACTGCTGTTGGGAATGTAAAGTTGTACAACCACTTTGGAAATCAATCTGGCACTTTCTCAGACAATTAGGAATAGAGCTTCATCAAGATCCAGCTATACCACTTTTAGGCATATATCCAAAGGGGTCTCAAGTATACAAGGACATTTGCTCAGTCATGTTTGCAGCAGCTTTATTTGTAATAGCCAAAACCTGGAAACAACCCAGATGCCCCTCAGTTGAGGAATGGATACAGAAATTGTGGTCCATTTACACAAAGGAATATTACTCAGCAATAAAAAAGCGACCTGGATTGACTAGTAGCAGAAGGAATTTGAGGAGGAACTCCCCCATCAATGGACTTAGGGAGGGACATGGGTGGAAAAGGGGGGGGAGGGTGGGGTTGGGAGAGGAGGTGGGAGGGAGCTACAGGGGGGATACAAAGTAAATTAACTGTAATTAATAAAAAATAAATAATGACTTTCAGCAGTCTAACAACGACCTTGGAACAGTTTCTCAATACTTTGGGGGAGGACAAAAGATCTTATATAATAAGTGGGAGATAGTAAGAGACGGAGAGGACAGGAACCCCACAAGGAGAGCAACAGAACCAGAAAATTTGAACACAGGGAACTTCCCAGAGACTCAGACTCCAACCAAGTACCAGGCATGGAGATAACCTAGAACCCCTGCACAGATGTAGCCCATGGCAGTTTAGTGTCCAAGTGGGTTACATAGTAATGGGACTGCTTCTGACATAATCCGATTGGCCTGCCCTTGATCACCTCCCCCTGAGGGAGGAGCAGCCTTACCAGGCCACAGAAGATGACAATGCAGCCACTCCTGATGTGATCTAATAGACTAAGATCAGAAGGAAGGAGAGGAGGACCTCCCCTATCTGTGGAATTGAGGAGGGGCATTCCTGAAGAAGGGGGAGGGAGAGTGGGATAGGCAGGGGAGGAGAGAGGGGCTTATGGGGGGTTAAAAGTGAATAAAGTGTAATTAATAAATTAAAAACATAAAAAATAAAAAACAATGACTTTGGGCAGTCTAACAAAGAACTTGGAACAGTTCCTCAACACTTAGGGGAAGGAGAAAAGACGTTGGTATTTATTTAATTTTATTTTTTTTTTAATTTTACCAAATGAAACCAAGCCTTGATATTTGAGCCAATTGGGAAAATTGAAGTTTTTACTGTGTATCATGTGTAGAATGTTATGTAAGGCCACAGTATGTGTAGAAATCCAGAGGGCATATGAACTGTATTTGCTTTGGTTTTTCATACCTGCAAATATGATTTGAGAAAGAACTGTAACATATGTTGTTCTTCATTTAAAAGCCTGGTGATTCTTCAGTGCAAAATGTTTTCTTATCCTCTTTAAAGGGGAAACAAGACTACAGTTTCATGTTAGCCCAGGGTTATACAGGGTTGTATTCAAGTCATTGTTAACCATTGTATGAAATATATGCCTGACAGTCAGTTCCTGAATGGATGGATTAATGCTTTTCTTTTTAACTCATAAGTTTGGTGTGGCCAGAATAAACAAAGTACAGTTTAAAATTGTTCCATGCTGTTCTGTTATGCAGTTGGTTCTAAAACTTATTTGATTACAATGTTAGAACTTTTGGTTATTGGAAACTGCAAATGTTCCACAGTGCAATACTGTGGGAGGTAGTAACACCATCAGCAACACTTAATGGGTATGTTTTGGATTGCTGTCCAAAGCTTGTAGCAACACATGGCAAGCAGCCATGTTAGTTCAGAGATAAAGGGGGTGGAGCTTTGGTTTTACAGCCATCTTTTTTTTTTTTAATCTCACACAATATTTTTAATGTTATACTTATTTTGGAGAACATTTTTGAGGGCATATAGTAATGTGTAAAGTTAATTAAGTTTATTGATGTCATTACCATTATAAAATTGCATGACATTTTTAATGACAGAAACAACAAAATTTAGTAAATTCTTCCAAACCACTCAATTTACCTCAATATACAAATACATTCAGTCTTGAATCAATCAAAATGATCAATTTTATACACAATTCACTTGCTCTTTCTTAAAGTCAAATCTAAGATAAGTAAATTTTTGAAAACATTTTATTCATACATAACATCAAGATTTTTTTTTTTTGTATCTTTTTTTTTTTTTCAATGCAGTTTATTCAGGAACATTGAACAATCCTCGGACCCTGGGGAAAGCCAGCCCACAGCTTAAATAGCCTCTGGGTAGCCAACCCAGGCGTGCCACGGGGGCAATGCAGATAGGTCCACATACATGGAAGCAAGCCAGATCCTCGGCCTTAGCCAAATGTGGAGTTGTTCGTGACAGAGAGCACTCACCATCGGAAAGGTGGAAGGCGTTTGGAAACCAGCTCCATCTTTAAGGCATAGCATTCCGCAGCTCTCTACAGTTCCCCCTTTTGTTTTAGATGCATCAGGCAAGAGTAGAGGTCTGATCTCTGATATTAGAAATAAATTGGGACTTTGTACAGATGTTCATTTAGGTGTCATCCACCCAAAGAGCATCAGACCCGTCCGATACCTTTTTCTCAGAGGCGGGACCTGGGGCATCAACCCGCATGCAATCAGACATGCTCTTCTCTGGGTCCAAAGCGGCTGACCCTGAGTGCAGTGCTTAGCCTCGCATCCTGAGCGTATCATTTTAGCTTTTTATGGTATCCAACCATGCTTGGGGAGAATGTCCTGCTTCAATGGCTGTAAAGGCCTGAATGATCATGGCTGCATCACACTGTTGTGAGACTCTAATCTTGCATATATACCACAGGCAAACCAAGGAGACCAACACCAGAAGGCCTGCTAACACTCCCATGCCCGCCCATTCCTTCAGATGATTCATGGCTGCAGCAATCCATGTTGATAATCCTGTGGCTAGTCCTGCGTCCACTCCGGTAGAATTTACTGTGACAATGGCCACTCTCAGCTGCTCCATCGTAGTATCGAGTTCTCCAGTCCAATTACCTAAAATATAGCTCGACAATTGTTTAGACAGATTTGCAGCACAGGAAAAATTCTCATGTTGTATGCTAGTGACACAAAGTCCAGCATACTTTCATTGACAGCCAGGTTGAGCGATTTGCCATAGGGTATCAATTTGCTCCTGCAAGAGGTCAATCCTCTGATTGAACACCATCAAGCTTCCTTTTAGTTGAGCATTAATTCCTTTATGTACAACTAAGGCATGAGCTACATTGGCTAAATGATTATTCAGGGTCTGAGCAGTCTGCCCAGTATGACTCATGGCTAATGCCCTGGTGGTAGCTCCAACAGCCGTCAATGAGATGGTAGTAACAGACAGAAAAGGGATCTTGGAACTACAGCCACCATTGTTACAGCCATCTTTTTTGAGGGCTGCCAGCTGTGTTCAGTTCCCTGTTTAGTGCTTACTGAAACTTTTCCCTTTAAGTGGTTATCTGTTTACTTTTAATGCAATGTGAAGGGATCAGCAAGATTTGCTATCCCCTCGATGCACTGCATCTGATTGAGAGTTTTGCCTTGATTTTAGATCAGAAATATATGTATAGTTATGCTAATGATAGCAGTTGAGTACAGGATTGAGATGTAGGTACTCTTTTGTTTGTTTTCAAGGTTAAGCCTAGGGTGGGTAACCACAAAGTGTGCCTATGTGGATCTACTTGAAATAGATATGGTCTTAAAACACTCATCTAAGGAATATGCCAGAATTAGAGATTATAGAATTCTGTTCATCTGGACATAATTTAGAGTAGATGATAACAGATAGAAAAAGAGTAACTCAGTTATGCTGGCCCTCTAGCTTGTCAAAGATATGATGAATATGACTTTGAATGTGCGTAAGTTTATTATGAATGAGAGTCCCAAAATCCTGGCAGAGCTCCCTAAGATCGCCAAGAATATTTGGGTACAACATGACTCTGGATTATGGTATGTCAACCATTGGGCAAGACCGCCCAAACTGGCCACTACTAGGGTCTAGCCTAAACTGTGGACAAAGCTGTAGACACCTGGAGAGTCATTATGCCATATTCCTGAATGCGAGGTGAGTTCGATTTCACATGTTTTAATTTCCACAGAAAGAGTCTCTCATCTTCTATGCCTGATAACCATTTTGCCTCTGATTGTGATGCCAGGAGACCACTGAAGCCAGGGACAACTGCCTAGGTGAGGGACTGACTAGTCATCACTATCATGTTGATTGGTACATAGATTGCTAAATTTATTTAGCTTATACTTTATCCCTTTCAAGTCTCTGATCACATTGATGGTTAATCTAAGCTAATGGTAGCTTTGCAGCTAAAGAGCTGACAATTAGATCCACTGTTAGCTCACTGGTCACTTCATTAACTAGTTAGAATTACTAGTTACTATATCTTTTATTAAGAAAGCAAAGAGGTTTGCCTTTTTCACAGACTTCATGTTAATTGCCTGTGTCTTATGGTAAATAACTAGACAGATGTAAGGTCTGAGGATATGAAAGTTTAAATTATGAGAATCTGAAAAGGATTAATTAAGGGTCTAGGATAATGTTTCAAAGTTGGTAAATAAAAAGAATGGAGGGTCTAAGTAGGTGTTTTAAGGTATATGAATATAAGTCGTAATGATATAAAAAAGTAATTTAAGGTATATAGAAAATAGGAGATATTTCATATTTCTCCCTCCTCACTACCATTTTTGTGCTCATGTCATTTTAAGATTTCTGAAGATCAGAGATTTGACTTTGATCAGTAGAGTTTTGATAAGCTGATGGAGCACTGACTGCTTATTATCCAATCATAAGGTTGAGATTTGAATTTCCTTTGGAATGTCTTCTGGAGCTATAAAGGTGCTACTCATCATGCTAAAAACATTTGTCTAAAGTGTATATCTGACCCAAAAGCCATAGTTCATTTCCTAGGTCTTAATGGCATGAGTCTACTTCTGCTGTGTTGTAGATACCTGTCAACTGCTTTTTCTAAATTATGGATTTCAATACAATGGTGATTCCAATATGAGTTTCAGGAAAACAAAAATTCAGAAGACCTGGATCTGGAGTAGATCAAATGGACCCAAGATGAGTTTTTTTCTTTGTCTCAGGATTCCTCACTTTCCCTAATTACTAGATAAATTTTAACTTCTGTCTCTAGTCTGAAATTGCCTCAGCATATTTTTACCTGGCTAACTGCAAGCTGAAATATGGACTTGCTAGAAGCTGATATGATTGCACTCTCCCTCTTTAGATGCATCAACTCATCAGACGCTTCTGAGGACTGTTCCCATTGCACAACCTTTGGTAGGAATTTCAGCCTTTCTAGTCCCTGATGCTAACAATCTTACTGTTAGCAATGAAGCTGTTTCAGTATAAGAGACTTTCTGTCCATAATCCCACCTAACACACAGAAATGCTAAGTTAAAAGTGGGCTCCCTAACATTACCTATTATCTTGGAGACATGCTTAGCTGGAGTAAGAATTGGTATTGCAAAACGGGATGCCGTTCTGGCATCTCCAGAACCCAGTTACCCAAGGGCAAGTAGCCCTGGACACCCAAACATAACTGAAATCCAAGAAGATGACCTAACAACTCATGAAGATGATAACAGAGGAAACAAAATACTTAATAAGATACCTAAAGACATAGAGAAAGATAAACTCAAATAGAATATTGCCATCCGTAAAGAACTAGAGGAAGCTGCAGCCAAACAGTTTATGGCCTTTAGAAAGGAAATGCTTAAAGCACTGAAAGAAATAAAAGAAACAGAGTTGAAGGAACTAAAAGAGAAACAGGAAAGTAAAAGCAGACAGGTGAAGGAAGTAAACAAAACAACTCAAGACCTGAAGATAGAATTGGAAAAATTAAAGAAAACACAATGGAGGAAATAATGGAGAGGAAGAATCTAGGGAAGAAAACAGGAACTACAGAGGTAAGCATAACCAACAGACTACAAGAGATGGAAGAAAGAATCTCAGGTGTAAAAGATACAATGGAAGAAATCGATGTATCTGTCAAAGAAAATGTTAAATCCGAAAAATTCCTGACACAGACCGTCCAAGAAATGCAAGACAATATGAAAAGACAAAACCTAAGAATAATAGGTATAGAGGAAAAAGAAGACTCCCTTCTCCAAGGCCCAGAAAATATTTTCAACAAAATCATTGAAGAAAATTTCCCCAACCTAAAGGAGAGGCCAATAAGAATACATGAGGCCTACAGAACACCCAACAAATTTGACCAGAAAAGAAAATCCTCCCGCCACATAATAATCAACACAGTAAGTATACAGAACAAAGAAAAAATACTAAAAGCCACAACGGAAAAAGGCCAAGTAACATATAATGGCAAACCCATTAGAATCACACCTGACTTTTCAACAGAGACTATGAAAGCCAGAAGGGCCTGGATGGATATCATGCAGACCCTAAGAAAACACAGATGTCAGCCCAGCCTACTATACCCTGCAAAACTCTCAGTCCTCATAGATGGAGAAAACAAGATATTCAATGACAAAAACAAATTTCAACAATACCTACACACAAATCCAGCATTACAGAAGACACTGGAAGGGAAAATACAACCCCAAAAAATTAGCTTCTTTCAGGAAAACACAGGAAATAATTAACCTTACTACAGTAAAAAAAAAAAAAAAAAAAAAAGCAACCAAGCACACAACTTGATGACCACAGCCAACATCAGAATCAAGGGATCTAACAGCCACTGGTCATTAATATCTCTCAACATCAATGGACTCAACTCTCCAATAAAAAGACACAGATTAACAGAATGGATACGTAAACAAAACCCAGCAATCTGTTGCATACAAGAAACACACCTAAGGCACAAAGATAGACATTACCTGGGGGTAAAGCGTTGGAAGAAGACTTTCCAATCAAACGGACCCAAGAAGCAAACAGGAATAGCCATTCTAATATCTGATAAAATAGACTTTCAACCAAAATTAATAAAAAGAGATGGGGAAGCACACTTCATACTCATCAAAGGAAAATTCCACCAGAAAGACATCACAATTCTGAACATCTATGCCCCAAATACAAGAGCACCCCCATTTGTTAAAGAAACATTGATAAAATTTAAACCACATATAGATCCCCACACATTAATAGTGGGAGACTTCAACACCCCACTCTCAACAAAGGACAGGTCAACAAAACAGAAATTAAACAAAGAAACAATGTCTCTGACAGCGGTCATGAATCAAATGGACCTAACAGATATTTACAGAACATTACACCCAAACACAAAAGAATTTACCTTATTCTAAGCACCTCATGGAACCTTCTCCAAAATAGACCACATAGTTGGTCACAAAGCAGACCACATAGTTGGTCAGAATGCAAGTCTCAACAGATACAAGAAGATTGAAATAATCCCTTGTATCTTGTCTGATCACCATGGAATAAAGCTGGACTTCAACAATAACAGAAATAGGAAAAAGCCTACACACACATGGAAACTGAACAACTTGTTACTACATGACAGCTGGGTCAGGGAAGAAATAAAGAAAGAAATTAAAGTCATTCTAGAAATCAATGAAAATGAAGACACAACATACCCAAACTTGTGGGACACAATGAAAGCAGTGCTAAGAGGAAAGTTCATAGCACTAAGTGGCTTCAAGAAGAAATTTGAGAGAGCTCATTCAAGCAACTTAATGGCTCACTTAAAAAAAGAAGAAAGCAGAAAAAGAAGCAGAAACACTAAGAAGGAGTAGACGGCTGAAATAATCAAACTCAGGGTTGAAATCAATCAATTGGAAACAAATAAAACAATTCAAAGAATCAATGAAATCAAGAGCTGGTTCTTTGAGAAAATCAACAAGATCGACAAACCCTTAGCCAAGCTAACTAAAGGGCAGAGAAACACCACCCAAATAAAAAAAATCAGAAATGAAAAGGGGGGATAACTACAGACACTGAAGAAATCCAAACAATCATTAGGACTTATTTCAAAAGTCTATATGCAAAAAAATTTGAAAATTTAAATGAAATGGTCAATTTTCTTGATCGATTTGACTTACCAAAGCTGAATCAGGACCAGGTAAATCAACTAAATAGTCCTATATCCCCCAAAGAAATAGAAGTGGTCATCAAAAGTCTCCCATCCAAAAAAAGCCCAGGACCAGATGGCTTCAGCGCAGAATTCTACCAGACCTTCAAAGAAGAGCTAACACCAATTCTCTTCAAACTATTCCACAAAATAGAAACAGAAGGAACATTACCAAACTCATTCTATGAAGCCACAGTCACCTTGGTTGCTAAACCTCACAAAGACTCAACAAAGAAAGAGAAATTCAGGCCCATCTCCCTTATGAACATTGATGCAAAAATACTTAACAAAATACTTGCAAACCGAATCCAAGAACACATCAAAGATATTATCCACTATGACCAAGTACGCTTCATGCCAGGTATGCAGGGGTGGTTCAATATACGGAAATCCATCAATGTGATCCACCATATTAACAAACTGAAAGAAAAAAAAACCACATGATAATCTCCCTAGATGCTGAAAAGGCCTTCGACAAAATCCAACATCCATTCATGTTCAAAGTATTGGAGAGATCAGGGATACAAGGCACATATCTATACATAGTAAAAGCGATATACAGCAAGCCTATAGCCAACATCAAACTGAACGAAGAGAAACTTAAAGCAATCCCACTAAAATCACGGACAAGACAAGGCTGGCCACTCTCTCCATATCTCTTCAACATAGTGCTGGAAGTTCTTGCTAGAGCAATAAGACAGTTGAAGGAGATCAAGGGGATACAGATTGGAAAGGAAGAAGTCAAATTATCACTATTTGCAGATGATATGATAGTATACATGAGTGACCCCAAGAACTCTACCAGGGAACTGCTACAGCTGATAAACACCTTCAGCAAAGTGGCCGGATACAAAATTAACTCAAAAAAATCAGTAGCCCTCCTGTATACAAAAGACAAAAGGGCTGAGAAAGAAATTAGGGAAACAACATCCTTCACAATAGCCACAAATGACATAAAGTACCTTGGTGTAACCCTAACCAAGGAAATCTAAGACTTGTATGAAAAAAATATCAAATCTCTGAAGAAAGAACTAGAAGAAGACATGAGAAGATGGAAAGATCTCCCATGCTCATGGCTTGGCAGGATTAACATAGTAAAAATGGCCATCTTACCAAAAGCAATCTACAGATTCAATGCAATGCCCATCAAATTACCAACACAATTCTTTACAGACCTGGAAAGAAAAATTCTCAACTTCATATGGAATAACAAGAAACCCAGAATTGCTAAAACAATCCTCTACAATAAAAGATCTTCTGGAGGTATCTCCATCCCTGAACTTAAGCTGTACTATAGAGCAACAGTTTTAAAAACTGCATGGTACTGGCATAGAAACAGAATGGTGTACAATGGAACTGAACAAAAGACCCAGAAATAAACCCACACACTTATGGACACCTGATTTTTGACAAAGATGCCAAAACCATACAATGGAAAAAAGATAGCATCTTCAACAAATGGTGCTGGTCTAACTGGATGTCTGCATGTAGAAAAATGAAAATAGATCTATACTTGTCACCCTGCACAAAACTGAAGTCCAAGTGGATCAAAGACCTCAACATAAAACCAGACAAATTAAATTGGCTAGAAAAAAAAGTGAGGAATACCCTAGAACTCATCTGTTCAGGAGAGAACTTCCTGAACAGAACACCAACAGCACAGGCTCTGAGAGCAACAATCAATAAACGGGACCTCATGAAACTGAAAAGCTTCCATAAAACAAAGGATACTGTCCTCAAAACAAAGCGACTGCCTACAGATTGGGAAAGAATCTTCACCAACCCTTTATCTGACAGAGGACTCATATCCAGTATATATAAAGAACTAAAGAAGCTGAAAAGCAACAAACCAAGCAATCCAATTAAAAAATGGGGAACAGAGCTAAACAGAGAATTCTTGATAGGGGAATATCGAATGGCAGAGAAACACTTAAAGAAATGCTCAGCCTCATTAGCCATTAGGGAAATGCAAATCAAAACGACCCTGAGATTTCACCTTACACCCATCAGAATGGCCAAGATCAAGGACTCATGTGACAACACATGCTGCTGGTGGGAATTTAAACTTTTACAACCACTCTGGAAATCAATCTGGAACTTTCTCAGACAACTAGGAATAGTGCTTTGTCAAGATCCAGCCATACCACTCCTTGGTATATATCCAAAAGAGGCTCAAGTACACAAAAAGGACATTTGCTCAACCATGTTTGTAGCAGCTTTATTTGTAATAGCCAGAAGCTGGAAACAACCCAGATGTCCCTCAACTGAAGAATGAATGCAGAAATTGTGGTACATCTATACAATGGAGCATTACTCAACAATGAAAAATAAGGAAATCATGATATTTGCAGGTAAATGGTGGGACCTGGAAAGGATCATCCTGAGTGAGTTGTCCCAGAGGCAAAAAGACACACACGGTATATACTCACTCATATAAACATACAACATAGGATAAACCCACTAAAATTGGTACATCTAAACAAACTAAGCAAAAGAGAGGACCCTAACTAAAACGCTCAATCCCCATCCTGAAGGGCAAAGAGGATGGACATCAGAAGAAGAAGAAAACAGGAAACAACCTAGGAACCTGTTACAGAGGGCCCCTGAAAGCCAGAAGAATAAAACAGGAAACAACCTAGGAACCTGCCACAGAGAGCCTCTGAAAGCCTCTGCCCTGCAGACTATCAAAGCAGATGCTGAGCCTGATGGCTAACTGGTGGGCAGAGTGAATGGAATTTTATTTAAGAAGTGGGAAATAGCAAGAGCTAGAGAGGACAGGAACTCCACAAAGAGAGCAACAGAACAAGAAAATTTGAACACAGGGACCTTCCCAGAGACTCATACTCCAACCAAGGACTATTCATGGAGATAACCTAGAAGCCCTGCACAGATGTAGCCCATAGCACTTTAGTGTCCAAGTGGGTTACATAGTGATGTGAAGAGGGACTGCCTCTGACATAATCTGTTTGGCCTGCTCTTTGATCACCTCCCCCTGATGGGGGAGCAGCCTTACCAGGCCACAGAAGAAGACAATGCAGCCATTCCTGATGTGATCTGATAGACTAAGATCAGAAGGAAGGAGAGAAGGACCTCCCCTATCAGTGGACTTGGGGAGGAGCATGCACGCAGAAAAGGGAGGAAGGGTGGGATCGGGAGGGGAGGAAGGAGGGGCTTACGGGGGGATACAAAATGAATAAAGTGTAATTAATAATAATAATAAAAAGCAACATACAAAAAAAAAAAAAGAAGTAGTAAATAGTGAGTCCAGAAAAGCACAAAAGTCTCCCAGGGGAAAGAGACAGGTGGAGGACCATCACCTCACCAAAACACAGGGCACTGATATCACCTTCCTTGGCTCAGAAGGTATTTTAGGCCTCTTTTGTCAAATCTTAGACTAAGTTGTTTGAAAAAAATTACTCACAAGAGTGTGGTATCTAAGAGTGACCCATATCTATGACTGGTTTGGAGAAACTTTATGGCCACGAAAATAAGCGGGCAGTGACCACATTTCCGTACTCCTGGTCTGAGGCACTCAGGGAATCGGGCTGAAAAATCTGATTCACTGTTACCCTGCCTGCTGTTCCTAGGGCACAGGGCTCTCTGTGACATCCACCCATGCAGCCATCCCAGTCTCCATGCCAGCATCTGGAACACTTGGCTGAAGGCCAATGGGGAAGCTGGAATGATATTACAGTGATGCTCTGCCTAAGTGCTGACTCTGTGCTCTGAAGGTCTGCTACAACCCCTCTTCTGCAGCCCTCGTCGCCATGTGTGTAGGGCTGACCATTTAGCCTGACTCTTGTCACTCACAGGCCGAACATGGATGGCAGGTACTCAAGGCTCCCCAAGGGAACTGTGGCCTCTGGGCATACAGGTTTTGGCCTGCCACCCCCTGGCACTCAGCACAAGTGGCTTAGTTCCTCAGCAGCAGCAGCCCTGACCTGGCTGGTCAGTCCAGCTCCTGTTGCTGCTCACTGGGTTTGGATCAACAAAGGACCCTGAAATTTCACCTTACACCCATCAGAATAGCTAAGATCAAAAACTCAAGCGATAACACATGTTAGGGAAGATATGGATAAAAGGGAACCCTCCTTCATTGCTGGTGGGAATGTAAACTTGTACAAACACTTTGGAAATCAATCTGGTGCTTGCTCAGATAATTAAGAACAGTGCTTCCTCAAATAGAGCTATACCACTCCTAGGCCTATATTCAAAATATGCTCAAGTATAAAAAAAGGACATTTGCTTAACTCTGTTCACAGCAGATTTATTTGTAATAGCAAGAATCTGGAAACAACCCAGATGTCCCTCATCTGAGGAATGGATACAGAAATTTTGCTACATTTGCACAATGGAATACTCCTCAGCAATTAAAAACAAGGAAATCTTGAAAATTGTAAGCAAATGATGGGAAGTAGAATAGATCATCCTCAGTGAGGTATCCCAGAAGCGGAAAGACACACATGGTATCTAATCACTTGTAAGTGGATATTAGACATAAATATAGGATAAAAATACAAAAATCTGTACACTTAAGAAGCTAAGCAAGATTCTTTCCCAATCTGTAGGTGGTCGCTTTGTTTTGATGACGGTGTCCTTTGCTTTACAGAAGCTTTTCAGTTTCATGAGGTCCCATTTATTGGTTGTTGCTCTTAGAGCCTGTGCTGTTGGTGTTCTGTTCAGGAAGTTTCCCCCTGTACCAATGAGTTCTAGGGTATTTCCCACTTTTTTTTCAAGCCGATTTAATGTGTCTGGTTTTATGTTGAGGTCTTTGATCCACTTGGACTTCAGTTTTGTGCAGGGTGACAAGTATGGATCTATTTTCATTTTTCTACATGTAGACATCCAGTTAGACCAGCACCATTTGTTGAAGATGCTATCTTTTTTCCATTGTATGGTTTTGGCGTCTTTGTCAAAGATCAGGTGTCCATAAGTGTGTGGGTTTATTTCTGGGTAGAGGACTCATATCCAGTATATATAAAGAACTAAAGAAGCTGAAAAGCAGCAAACCAAGTAATCCACTTAAAAAATGGGGAACAGAGCTAAACAGAGAATTCTCTGTAGAGGAATACCGAATGGCAGAGAAGCACTTAAAGAAATGCTCAACCTCATTAGCCATTAGGGAAATGCAAATCAAAACAACCCTGAGATTTCACCTTACACCCATGAGAATGGCCAAGATCAAAAACTCAAGTGACAACACATGCTGGAGAGGTTGTGGAGAAAGGGGAACCCTTCTCCACTGCTGGTGGGAATGTAAACTTGTACAACCACTCTGGAAATCAATCTGGCACTTTCTCAGACAACTAGGAATAGCACTTCCTCAAGATCCAGCCATACCACTACTGGGCATATATCCAAAAGAGGCTCAAGTATACAAAAAGGACATTTGCTCAACCATGTTTGTAGCAGCTTTATTTGTAATAGCCAGAAGCTGGAAACAACCCAGATGCCCCTCAACTGAAGAATGGATGCAGAAATTGTGGTACATCTACACAATGGAATATTACTCAGCAATGAAAAATAAGGAAATCATGAAATTTGCAGGTAAATGGTGGGATCTGGAAAGGATCATCCTGAGTGAGTTGTCTCAGAAGCAAAAAGACACACATGGTATACACTCACTCATATAGACATACAACATAGGACAAACCCACTAAAACCTGTGCATCTAAAGAAACTAAGCAAGAGAGAGTACCCTAACTAAAACGTCCAAACCCCATCCAGAAAGGCAAAGAGGATGGACATCAGAAGAAGAAGAAAACAGGAAACAACCTAGGAACCTACCACAGAGGGCCTCTGAAAACCTCTGCCCTTCAGACTATCAAAGCAGATGCTGAGCCTGATGGGCAACTGTTGGGCAGAGTGAACGGAATTTTAGGTAAGAACTGGGAAATAGTAAGAGCTGGAGAGGACAGGGTCTCCACAAGGAGAGCAACAGAACAAGAAAATTTGAACATAGGGAACTTCCCAGAGACTCATACTCCAACCAAGGACTATTCATGGAGATAACCTAGAACCCCTGCACAGATGTAGCCCAGGGCAGTTCAGAGTCCAATTGGGTTACATAGTAATGTGAAGAGGGACTGCCTCTGACATAATCTGATTGGCCTGCTCTTTGATCACCTCCCTCTGGGGGGGGGGGAGCAGCCTTACCAGGCCACAGTAGAGGACAATACAGCCACTTTTGATGTGAACTGACAGACTAAGATCAGAAAGGAGAGGAGAACCTCCCCTATTAGTGGACTTGGGGAGTGGCATGCAAGCAGAGGGAGGAGGGAGGGTGGGATTGGGATGGGAGGAGGGAGGGGCTTATGGGGGGATGCAGAATGAATAAAGTGTAATTGATGAAAAATTTAAAAAAAAAAAAAAAAAAAAAAGAAGCTAAGCAAGAAGACCCTGGGTAAGAAGATCAGTCCTCACTCAGAAAGGCAAATGGGATGTACATCGGAATAGGGAGAAAACAGGGAACAGGACAAGAGCCTACCACAGAGGACCTTTAAAAGACTCTACCCAGCAGGGTCTCAAAGCAGATGCTGAGACTCATAGCCAAACTTTGGGCAGACTGCAGGGAATCTTATGAAAGAAGGGGGAGATAGAAAGACCTGGAGGGGACAGGAGCTCCACAAGAAGAGCAACAGACCAAAATATCTGGGCATAGGGGTCTTTTCTGAGATTGATACTCCAACCAAGGACCAGGCATGGAGTTAACCTAGAACCCCTGCACAGAAGTAGCCCGTGGCAGCTCAGTCTCCAAGTGGGTACACTAGTAATGGGAACGGGTACTATATTTGACATGACCTCAGTGACTGGCTCATTGATCACCTCCCTTTGATGGTGTAGCAGATTTACCAGGCCACACAAGAAGGCACTGCAGCCAGTCCTGATGGTACATGACAGGCTAGGGTCAGAGTGAAGGGGAAGAGAACCTCCCCTGTCAGTGGTCTTGTGGAGAGAAATGGGAGTAGATGAGGGAGGGAGGGTAGGATTGGAAGGGGATGAGTTATGGGGGCTACAGCTGGGATAGAAATTGAATAAACTGTAATTTATAAAAACAATTGAAAAGTTAAAATAAAGAAAATGAAAAAAATAGTTGTGGAATATGGGATGAAATTTGAAATTCTCAGACTTTCTGTGCTTGCAGGTTTACCTACCTGGGTCATAACTGCCACATACTTTTTCTCCTTTGAACCTCTGCACACTGTCTCAAAAACCAATCATCTTTTTTGTGACACTTATGCAATGAGAGTGCTTTGTCACTTTCTAAATTTCTAAAAATAATAGCAAAAGGGACATTAGTTTTTATTTGTTCTTCATGTGTATTAGTTTTCTGTTTCCAGTCAGTATAAATGAATAGAGAATCCACTTTATAATCTAATGACAGATTGGTGATTTACTTCTTGCTTGTTGACCTTTTCAAAGCAAATGGATCATTCACTGACTTATATTTCTCAAGAAATCAGCTTCTGTATTTCTTGGCTTGTTTTTAAGGATCATTATGAATAAAGGCACCTTTATGAGTTCCCAAAAACGTGTTTGGATTTAATTGCCCCATCTATTTTGCCAATACTCAGCTTTTGTGCACAAAAACGGTGCAATAGATTTGTTATGATCTCAACCTGGGGTTTTATTTTATATTATCATAATGAATAAAGTGACTTGGTACATGACTGCTTCATTTCTTTATTTTCTATAGTCCCCTGCTCATACCATTATTCATTCACATTAACTGTGTTCATTTTTAAATAATCATATTGGGATTCCTTTTTACAATCTGAATACATGGGCTGTTATACAAAATTGATTTAAATATCTTCTCAAATATATAAGTTTTCTATCAACTATTTCTTTGGTATAACCATAATGTTCCATCTATAACTTCTGAGATCCAAAGAAACTCAAAATAGGTGATTTATACTGTTTGGGCAATTACATTATAAACCTAACAAGTCATTCCGAAGAATTTTTCTCATTCCTGATTCTTCCTATTTGTTAGTCTAATATTCTTGTGGGGAGTTTATCAGCCCAAGTGGCTTAATTTATTTTAAGATATAAAAGCGTAAGCACATGTATGCATACACACATTCTCATATGTAGTATATAATTATATATATATATATATATATATATATAAAATACAAATGTTAAGTATGAACCCTTGAGCTCGATCAAATGACTCTGTTGTTATATCACTTTTGCCACCTCCCCTATTTATTATATTATTTCTTTCATCATCACTTGAAATCTTGGTCAAATGATTCTGTTTTGGTCTTTAGAGCACATTTACCTGCTTTAATCTCCCTATCCTTAGCCTCACCCTACTTATGGCCTCTTTACATTTTCTAGATATCTTTATTCACTCGATGTTTTATACTCATCTGTGGATTTGAATCTAACAACAGCAAATTGAAAAGAAAATGTGATGTTTAGGTTTCTCTATTACCACATTCAGCATGATCTTTCTTTTGCCTTTCAATTAATTGAAAAGTTTATGTTTCCATTTTTATTTACACCTGAAGAATACTCCATAATGAGTGTGGAACACATTTTCATTAGCCATTCCTCACACTTGAAGAGTGTTTAGCTTATTGCTATGTCCTGGATATTGTGAATAGAGCAGCAATGAACATGACTCACAAAGTCTCCATGGAATAGACTGTCAAGTCCTTTGGGTGAATGACAAGGAATGGTAGAGATGTTTGACACAGTAGATTGACAGTCAGCTTCTTGAAAATTATCCACAGTGGTTTCTACAGTTATATAATTTCACAACCCCAACAAGAAAGAATAGGAATTCTCCTTTCCCTACATCCCTTCCAAGGTTTCTTGTTTGCTGTCTTGTCTTTTTGATCTATGCTCTTCTGACAGGGTTAAGAGGAAATCTCAACAGTGCATTTGTATTTGTATTTCCAAAATGACTAGTGCACAGGTACCTTTTATGAGATGACTCTGAGACTTTTTTTCTCTCTATTTCTGTTAAAAGCACTCTCTCCAATTCCAAGGCCCATATTGAACTGAGTATGTATCTTCTGACTCAGTTTGTGTAGTTCTTTATGTATTCTGTATATTAATCTTATATTAGATTATCTTATATTAGTCTTTGTTAGATGTACAGTTGGCAAAGATTCCCTCCCATTAGGTTTCCTTCCTCTTTGCCATGTTTATTGTAGCTTCAATTATTAAAAATTACTTTATGTGAAGTCCTGATTGAAAATTAGTCTTAATTCAAATATTACATGTTTGTCTGCACTGAGCCCTTAGGAAACTTCACTTATATATTGGGAGTTAAGCATAAAGAGATAGCTTATATGAGTTTAACCTTCCATTCCAAGCTATAGGCCACTGATGTTTCTGTAGTTTGTGACATGGTCTTCACTCCTGTAACCCTGGTGAGGCCCCTGGAGCCCCAATGTCATTTTAAAATTCTCTGTAGCCAATGATAGCCTAAAATTATTGTGTCACACACACACAAAATTTAAATACATGAATATATATAAGGAACATGTTGGTCAAGACAGCTTTGATAAGCTTGTCATGAAGATGTGAAAAGTATGAAGCAAGAGTAAACAGAAAACCTTATATGTCAAACTGCCAAGGAACAATTTTATTTAATCAATCCCAGTAACATGGATTGATTATATGTATATGGCAAACTACCTTTTTTAATAAACAAGAAAATTGTTATGCAATAATAAATAAAGTATGCAACATTGAGACATTCTATGCTTTCAACATCATGGGCATACTATATGGCATACATAGAGTCAACGCATTTTCTTCACCCTACTCAAAGGACATATGGTAAAGGTGGTGTGAGACTGTTGATCTTTGTGTGTCCTCTAAAATTCTAGAATTCTTAGTGGAGGTATGATTAATTTCAGTATTTGATACAGTAGCATATTTTTCTGCATTTTGCCTCCGTCTTTGCAAGGCTAATTTTTATCTCTCAGAGAATTTTAATGAAAGATTAAAATTCTATCTTATATGTGGATCAAAAATGATGCATGTATTTTTATGGCTATTGACCTTTTCAAAGTGAAAGGGAGAGTCACTCACTACTTGTTCTCAAGAACTCTGCTGATATATTTCTTGGCTTGATCTTCAGGCTTACTCTTGTCATAAGAGGGCACTCTCATACTATCACATTGTGTGACAAACTTGTCTTCACTCTTTTCCCAGTTCTTAGCTATTTTGTACACATTATTATAGTGACTATGTGATTTCTGAGTAGAGTTGTGTTTTACAATTCCACCATGATAAGGGACTTTATAGATGAGTGTTTCATTCCTTTTCTATGTCCATCTGTATGAATCATTTAAACATTTAAGATTGGATATTTCATTTTCAATTAAAGTTGGAGATTTCCTCATGCATCCTGTATATACAACATTTTCAGTTAACTTCTCAAAATGTATGGACTTTTTGTTAATTCATCTTTATTATCTTTCAACATCCTGAGAAAAATAAACCTTTATGAAGTTTATTTCTCCATTTCTGCCTCTCTTCTACCTTCATAGGAGAATGCATTAAGTCATTGGTATTTTCCTTTACAACCTTTTTCTCTTTCCACTCTCCAAGTTCTTAAATACTGATGTGATCATTTCCTCTAAAGGTGCTAGAGCTTTGCTTCCAGTTTTTTCACTTGTAGGAAATGACTGGATAATAGTTTTTTCCAACCTTGGGAAGTGTCTTAGGACCATCTTTAAAGAAAGCTTCAACTTACCAGAGCAACATCACAACAAGAAAATAAACAGTTCTTTTGGCAAAGAGTAAAAAATTTTAGTTGAGGTTTAGCAAACTGCTTCTTTGTAAAATATCCACCGATAATAGGCTTTGGCAGGTAGATCTCCATTAATGTGGAGTAATTTTGCTACTCACAAACGCATATCTGCTTTTTTGGTACTTTTACATTATTAAAGACAAATGAATTCTGCTTTACAAAACTAAGAATGAAACAGTTCCAAGATAAATCAACCATAACAAATCAAGAATGTAAACACATTTTATTCTTATTTATATTACAGATGACATCAGAGTACATAACTCCAAGCCCTGTCTTTGGCTTTGGTTTCTGTACAACTCATGGAAAATAGTCTCATTCCTGCCAGTCAAAAACACGTCAGAACAGATGTAATTTTTCATTTCCTCCTCACCTCTTCTTATTCTTTTGTATGACAGGAATAATCCATGGACATTCCCTGTGTCTTTGCTGAAGTAAATGCACTGCACAAACTAAGTGCAAAATGTCATTTTTTGGAAAGCATTTTTTGAACACTAAACAAAGTCTTTCATTTATTAATTCTTTGTGTCTCTGTTTCACAAAACAATGACAGCAGTTCAATTCATGTTTCCTCATTCTAAACTAAAATGAGTCTGCATTCTATATCTACATCTGGTTATTTGGAAAAGAGAAATCCAATTTACTTCATTTTTTCAAACTCCTTTCTATATTTATTTCATTTTATAATAATCCTAACAGCAAGGAATATTAATGGATTATTTTGATCTTGTTTGCAGCACTCAACAGTTTACCTGTGAATTCCAAGTTCAATGAGTAAAAGTACCAGGAGTACTGACACCTATGATTCTTATCAAAACATCCATTGCATCCACAGAGCCTCCTTTCATTCTGCTGAGCTTGGACTAAAGCTTGGCTAGATTAATAAAGATTCTGGTAGCACCTTCCAAGTGAAATTTAATTTAATGTACATGAAAAAGCAAGGTTATTGTTCCTATGTTGTGTGTTTTATTTCTGTCAGATGTGTACTTTCCCTTTGTTCATTAAACAGACTTCTCTCTATCAACTTCTATTTCTACTTGTGTCTGTTTTTTACTTTTCACAAAATATCTGCTGGTACACACTATTCCCAAAGGTCAGGAAATGTGTAAGAGCAAGTAAAAGGAAGATACTGAAATAAAACTATGTCTGAAAATGTCATACAGAATCTTGAAAATATGCAATCAAAATAATAATAAAATCAACAAGGAGAAAAAAATGTAATGAATAAAGATAATAATAAAAATAAATGAATCATCTAAAACATCATATTGTCCTGAAGGTAAAATTGTGTAAGTCTAGTCCTGTGTTATATCAAGAAGAGTATTTCAAATCAAATATTAATTATTGAATTACATCTTTTATATATCAGGAGCTAATTTATTGTATTAAATAAATAATTTTACACATTAATTAAGCATGTTTATAGGTTACAAATGCAAATGAGATTATTTTTTGTGATGCACTTTTTCTTGAATAAGTCACAATAGGATTACCTCATATACTTTATTTTTATTAGAGTTGGCTGGTATTGGGAAAGAAAAAAGAGCAAATGCAGCTACTGGCACGAAAAATAAAAGCTTCTGGTCACATTCAGTTTCCACCATAGTGGTGACCCTGGCCAAGGTGTTTTTATTGTAATTTAATTTCATTTTAAATACAATTTAAATTTGGTTTCAATTAAAATATAATTATGTTATTTATCCCCTTCTGTTACCTTTCTCCTGTCTCTCCCATGTTGTCTCCCACCTTGGTTCTTCTCAAATTGAACCAGTAGTTCTAATGTGAGGTATTTTTTTTTTCTTCTAAAATGTCAGGAAAGTTTCACCCAGGATATGTTGAAAGTATAGTTGACTAAACAGATCTGAGCAGAAACAATAACAAGTGTAATAATGTGAAAAGGAAAAACCTCAGTGGACCCCATCACTAGAAAAAGAACTACAGACAAGGAGAGATCCTGGAGGGGGGGCATTGTTTCCTTCTTCAGGGATGAGATATATAAGTGGCTATCCAAACCCAAGAGGTCTGACCTAAAATCATGTACATAAAAACAAATTGAGAAGTATGTGTGTGTGTGTGTGTGTGTGTGTGTAGAGACATATGTTCATGTTATAAAAACAATTACAACATATAAGGCACTACTTTATTGTTTTAAATTATTTTATTATTATTATTTGTTTCAATTTATTCAATTTGAATGCAGGCTGTGGCCCTCTCTGTCTTCTCCTCACTGTTCTACCTACCATTTCTCCACCCTCCTATGATCCCTCCCATAGTCCACTGATAAGGGATGTCCTCCTCCCCTTCTTTCAGAACACAGCCTATCAGGTCTCATCAGGAGTGTCTGGATCCTCTTTATCAGTGGCCTATTAATTTCACCTAGCCAGCAGGAGTAGAACAAAGGGAAGGCAACTGAGAAAATGTCAGAGACTGTCCTTGCTCCTCTTACTAGGACACCCACATGAAGACTGAACTGCCCATGGGATACATCTGAACATGGTGTCTAGTTCTTCTCCATGCACTGTCCTTGGTTGGAATATCGGTCTCTGCAGGCCCTCCTGGGTCCAGATATTTTGGCTCTGTTGGTTTCCTTGTAGAGATCCTTTCCCCTCCAGGTCTTTCTATCTCCCTCTTCTTCCATAAGTTTCCTACACTTTTCCCAAGCTTTGGTTATGTGTCTCAGCATCACCTTCGATACCCTGATGGGTAGAGTCTTTCACAGGTCCTCTGTGGAAGGCTCCTGTCCTAGTCCCTGTGTTCTCCTACTTCTCATGTCTATCCTGATTGCCCTTTTGAATGAGGAGTAATATTCTTATTTAGGGTCCTCCTTGTTGTTAAACTTCATTAGCACTATAGATTTTCGCATATTTAGCTTGTATTATATGGTTAATATCCACTTATAAGTGAATATAGTCCATGTGTGTCTTTCTACTTCTAGGTCACCTCAGTCAGGACGATCATTTCTAGTTCCATCCATTTGCCTGAAAATTTCATGATTTCCTTGTTTTGAATTGCTGAGTAGTATTCCATTGTGTAAATGTATCACAATTTCTCTATCCATTCCTTAGTTGAGGGACATCTAGGTTGTTTCCAGATTCTGGCTTTTAAGATAAATCTGTTATGAACATAGTTGAGCAAATGTACTTGTGGTATGGTTGAACATCTTTCAGTTATATGCTCAAGAGGGGTATAGCTGGAATTTGAGGTAGCACTATTTCTGATTTTCTGAGAAAGCACCGGATTGATTTCCAAATTCGATGTAAAAGGTTACATTCCCACAAGCAATGGAGGTGGATTCCCCTTTCTCCACAACCTCTCCAGCATGTATTTATGACTTTTTTTTTCACCTTAGCCATGCTGATCAGTGTAAAGTAAAATCTCAGGATTATTTTGATTTTCATTTTCCTGATTTTTAAGGATGTTGAGCATTTCTTTAAGTGCTTCTTCCATGTGATGTTCCTCTGTTGAGATGCAATTCCCATAAAAATAACAACAAAATTCTTTACAGACCCTGAAAGAATAATTCCAAATTTCATATAGAAAACAAAATATCCAGAATAGCTATAATAACCCTGTCCAATAAAAGATCTTTTGGGGATATCTCAATTCCTGATCTCAATCTGTATTATAGAGCAAAGGTCATAAAATCTCTATGGTAAATGCATAGAAACAGAATGGTGGATCATTGGAACCAAATAGAAGTCACAAAAATAAACCCACACACCTATAGATACTTGAGTTTTGACAAAGAAGCCAAAACCATACAATGGAGAAAATTGATAGCAACTTCAACAAATGGTGCCAGCCTAACTGGGTGTCTACATGTAGAAAAAGTAAATAGATCCATATTTATCACCCTGCACAACAGTAAAGTGCAAGTAGATCAAGACCTCAACCTAAAACAAGACTCAATAAATCAAAAGAAGGAAACATGGAGAAGAACCTGAACTCAGGAGACTCAACTTTCTGAATAGAACACTATCAGCACAGGAGCTAAGATCAACAATCAATAAATGAGATTTCAGGAAAATGAAAAGCTTCTGTAAAGCAAAGGGCACTGTCACCTGAACAAAACTACAGCTTAAAAAGTGGGAAAATCTCTTCACCAACCTTATATCAGACAGAGGACTAATATAAAAAATATATACAGAAATCAAGAAATTAAACACCAACAAACAAAATAATAAAGAGACTTCTCAACAGTGGAATATTTTTATTCTGTAGGGATGGACATTATTTTTCACTCTTGTACTCATTGATGAGGTCTCTTAGTGTCCAATGGTTATTTCCAAAACTACCTGTAGCACAATTATAGCTTAAAATTATTGAGTCACACAATAAAATTGAACTGTAGAGAGCTGCGGAATGCTATGCCTTAAAGATGGAGCTGGTTTCCGCCTTCCACCTTCCCGATGGTGAGTGCTCTCTGTCATGAACAATTCCACATTTGGCTAAGGTTGAGGATCTGGCTTGCTTCCATGTATGTGGACCTATCTGCATTGCCCCCGTGGCACGCCTGGGTTGGCTACCCAGAGGCTATTTAAGCTGTGGGCTGGCTTTCCCCGGGGTCCGAGGATTGTTCAATGTTCCTGAATAAACTGCATTGAAAAAAAAAAGCTCATAAACACAAAATAAAAATACAAAATAATTTTATAAAAATGTAAAAAGTAATAACGAAAGGAAAAGTGTTTCTATAAGTTTTCAATCTAAATTGCTGAATAAACTGCATTGAAAAAAAAATCTAGAAAATGGACCTCTTGGTTTGGGAAATGTGAAGAGCTTATCATGAAGATGTTAGAAGTACAGAACATGACTAAATAAAATACTTTGTATATGTGTGAAATTGCCAACGAACAATTGTATTTAATGAAGAGATATTACTGGTATATACGTGGCAAACTACCTAATTTAACAAATAAAGAAATAGTAACACAATCATGAATAAAGTATGCAGCATTGAGACAGTCTATGCTTTCTACTTAAGGGAAATGAATGTGATTCATATTAATCCCATAAAATTCCTCCTACTTCCCCAGAGAACCTATGCTTATGGTGGTGAGAACTTTGATATATGTGTGTTCTCCTAAATTCTAGAATTCTTAGTGGAGGGGTGATTAATTTAAGTATTAGATGCAGTAACAGTATTTCCTGAATTTTTGTCTTTGATAGTCTTTGCAAAGCTGATTTTGATCTACCAGTGAGTAATAATGAGGTACTCAAATGTCATGTTACAAAATCAGATTAAAAATTGATGTATGTATTTTTATGGTTGTTGACCTTTCTATAGGACCTTCCCACTTGTTCTCTAGAAATGGTGCTGATGTATTTCTTGGCTTGATACCCAGGCTTAGTAGTGTCATAAGAGGGCAGCTTTGTATTTTCACATTGTGTGACAACAAAATTGCCACAATTTTGCCAATTCCTAGCCATTCTGCACAGATCATTGTAATGACTATCTCAGTCCTGATTTGAGGTTTATTTTACAATTTTACAGTGAAAAAGAATACTTTATAGTTAAGTGTTTGATTTCATTATTCGATGTTAATTAAGATTAGATATTTCAATTTTAATTAAAGTTGGGGAATTCCTCATGCATTCTGAATACATGTACTCATATATACAGAGTTTTCAGTATCGTCTCAAAATATATGAATTTTCTATTTACTGCTTCTTTAATATCTCTCTACATTGTAAATAAATACATTTTTATAAAGTTTAGTTCCATCTTTGCTTCTTTCCCACCTTCATAGGAGAGTGCCCTGATTCATTGGTACTCTACTTTGAAACCATTTTCTCTTTCTACTGTCCAAGTTCTTAGTCTGATGGGATCATTTCCTCTAAAGTTTTTCCAGATTCTCTTCTAATTTTCAAGTCTATGAAATTCCAAGGTGGATTTCTTCACTACTGTGTAAAATGTATTACAAGGTCTTTTCCTATAAATCTTCAGTATACCAGAAAACCACCACCAACAACAACAAACCAAAAACAGCAATAATTTGTTCTTATGGTAAAAAGTAGAAATTTTTGAGTTCATACTCAGCAAAATCTTTAATTATAGAATATTTATTGACGATATGATTCTTTACATTTGCATTCAAGCAGAGTACATTAACTGTTCACACATTTACATCAGCTGTTTGGGCCCTATAACACTATGAATGTGATGTAAGTTCGCTTTTACAAAAGTAAGGTCTAAACAGTACCAAGATCAATCAACCATGACAAGTCTAGAAAGTAAATACACTTTAATCTCATTTAAGTGACAGATGTTTTCAGGGTCTAAAACCCTAAGTAGTGCCTTTGAATTTGGCTTCTTGTATACTCCAAGGCAAATAGATTCATCCATTCTGGACAATGTCACATCAGAACAGATGCATTTTTAAATTCCTTCTTTCCTTTCCTTTCTCCTCTCTCTGTATGACAGTAACAGTAACACGGGCATTCCCCGTGTCCATGATAGAGTAATTGCATAAGCACAAATTAAGTGAAAATTTTGATTTCCTAAAAAGTTTTTGAAACAGTAAACTAAGTCCCACAATCACTTTTTGTGTCTCTATATTTCAGAATGCAGTGGGAGGTGTTTTTTGTTTTGTTTTGTTTTGTTTTTTACCAACTGTTCCCTGTTTTCTCCCTCTTCCAATTTCCATCCTGTTTGCCTTTCTGAATGAAGATTGAGCATCTTACCCAGGGTCCTCCTTCTTGATATATACAGTTTTCTTAGTTATACAGAATTTAGTATGATCTAATGAAAGAAGGAGGAGATAGAGGACCTGGAGGGGACAGGAACTCAGCAAGGAGAGCAACAGATCCAAAATATCTGGGCACTTTTGTGATACTGATACTCCAAACAATGCATGGAGAGAACCTGGAACTCCTGCACAGATGTAGCCCATGGCAGCTCAGTGTCTAAGAGAATTCCCCAGTAGTAGGAACAGGACTGTCTCTCACATGAACTCATGTAAGTTCTTTGATCACCTCCACTTGAGGGGGGAGCAACTTTACCAGGCCAAAAATGAAGACAATGCAGCCAGTCTTGATGTTACCTGACAGACTAAGGTCAGATGGAATGGGAGGAGGACCTCCCCTAATTAGAGTGGGGGACAGGCATAGGAAAAGAAGATATTGGGAGGGTTTAATTGGTAGAGGATGGGGGAAGGGACTATACCTGGGATACAAAGTGAATAAAATGTAATTAATCAAAAATAAAGTAAAAAAATATTTTTGGGTACAATGTTTAAAAAATAAAATCTGTATTATATCTCTATATATTTATTGAAAATAAAAGTCCACTGTACTTATTTCATTCAAAATCCATTATATGGTATTTCATTTTATCTTATTCTTTTTTCTCTTTTAAAATTTTATTTATCTTATTAATTCAGTATTTATTATAATTTATTCACTTTCTATCCTGGCTTTATCCCCCTCCCTCTTCTTCTCCCAGTCCCACCCAACCTCCCTTTTCTCCCCCTATGACTCTCCCCTTGTCCACTGATAGGGAAGTTCCTCCTCCCTTCCTCTCTGACTTTAGCCTATCAGGACTCATCAGGGCTCGCTTTTCTGACTCTATATGAAATGTAGAAGGTTTCTTTCTTTTGCCTGTACAATGTTATGGGATGTTTTTAAAAAAACTGGTATTACCTATTACCTGTGAATTATATTTGGTAGATGATCATTTTCCAAATATTGTGGTGTTTTCTGTTGTTGGTTAGTTGGTTGGTTGGTTTTCATGATGGGGTTTCTGTGTGTAATAACCCTGGGTGTCCTGGACTTGCTTTGTAAACCAGGATGTCATTGAATTCACAGAAATATGCCTGCTTCTGCCTTCCTAATTGCTAGAATTAGAGTTGTGTGCCACCAAGCGTGGCTCATTTCCCAAATAATATTTTTCTAACTCTGAGATTATTAAACGTTTTCCCCTTTTCTCTATTAGTTACCTCAAACTAATTCTTCTGAGATTAGAAGTTTATTTTCATCTTCTTGGTTATGTAATTTCTAAAATATTTTATTTTCTTTAATGCTTTTATAAATAAAAGACTGTCCATCATATATATCTCAGAATGTGTGTTGTGGGAATATAAAAAGTCTGTGGATACATATACATTGAATTTTTTCCTTGCCATTTTACTGAAATTGTTGATGTTCAACATATATTCTGGTAACAGTTGAGGATCTCATGTCATCTGTTAGTAGGGATAAATTGAATTTATCATGACATATTGTGAGCTATTAATTTCTTTCTATTACTGTATTGTTCAGCGTTGTACCTCCAGCACAACACTAAAAAAAATATTAGCCGTATAATACAGGATAAACATACTAAAATCTACACTCCTAAAGAAGGTAAACAACAAGGAGGACCCTAAGGATGATGCTCAATACTCACTCAGAAGGTCAAACTGGATAGATGTCAGAAGCAAGAGAAGACAGGGAATAGGAAAGGAGCCTTTCACAAAGGGCCTCTGAATGACTCTACCCATGAAGGAATCAAAGGAAATTATGAGACTCAGAGCCAAACTTTGGGCATAGTGCAGGGAATCTTTTGGAAGAAGGGAGAGATAGAAAGTTCTGGAGGGGACAGGAGCTCCAAAAGCAGACCAACATAACTAAAAGTTCTGGGTTCAGATGGGGATTGCAGAGAATGATGTTCCAACCCAGGACCATGCATGGAGAGGACCTAGTCTCTATGCTCAGATGTAGCCCACAGGCAGCTCAGTCTCCATGTGGTCTCCCTAGTAAGGGGAGCAGGTTCTGTCTTTGACGTGGACTCATTGGCTGGCTCTGTGATCACCTCCCATCTGGTGAGATGACCTAAGCAGGCCACAGAGAAAAAGCACCCAGACAGTCCTGTTGAGCCCCGAGAGGCTAGGGTCAGATAAAAGGGCATTATGACATCCCCTATCAGTGTATTAGGGAAGGGGCATAGGCGGAGAAGACAGAGGCAAGATGGGATGTGGAGGAGATGAAGGAGGGAGCTACAGCTGGAATACAAATTGAATAAATTGCAGTAACTAATAATAAGAATACAGAAATAAAAGGCCTGAGAATTGTAAACAGCCTCTTTTCTTCAAGGTTTTGTTGGAGTACCTCACAGTTTTCTACATATATAATGATGTTGGCTATAGGTTTGTCACAAGTAGCTTTTATTATTTTATAGAATGTTTCATCCAACCTTACTCTCTCTGGGAGTTTTAACTTGAAATGATGAAGGTTTTTTTTTGTCTTTTTATCATATATTTTGTTAAAAAACAATTTATGGCACTTTTATAGTTTTATGATTTATTATATGAATAAAATTGTTTATGTTGAACCAAGCAAGTAGCTCTGAAATACATTTTTATCACCCTGAATGATCTTCTTGATATCGACATATATTCAATGTTCTAGTGTTTTTGTGAGGATTTTTTTGCATGTATGATCATCAGGTATGTTTTTACTTATGTCTATGTGTGCTTATGTGGTAATTACTTAATAAAAATATACTAGACTTAAGAAGTTATGGGAGGCAGAGCCAAGGTGGCAACTAGCATGCACAACTTCTGAGTTGCAGAGAAGCTGAATGCCTGAGTTGGTGAGTGGAAGGACTTTTGAAGCCAGGGAAATGACAGTGAGGCTTTCTAAATGAAAGGGAACATCTCACTAGGTGAGAACTTTGGCCTTGGTTCACCTGAGGACTTGTTTGGTGAAGAAGAGAAACAATCCATTGATCTCCTGGCACTCGTCTTCCTAGGACCACCCATCTCCTTGGCACAGCCGGCTGACCAAGATTCTCAGCTCAGAGCTCACTGCAGGGAGACTGCAGCTGCTGAAGTGGAGCTCCTAGCCCCTTAGCATAACTGCCAGGTGTACCTTCCTTGGAGTCCCAGACCCACAGCACCATCCTCCTAGGGTCCCAGGTCTGCTAACCATGATACTGACTCTGCAGGATCTCTCAACCACTGACTGTATGGCTCACTCAAACCCTGGGTGACAGATAATTCACTATATACTCACCAAAGCCCAGCAGACCCTCCCTATAAGCTAGGCACACCGGGCCCTGGACTCCCAGGCTTGGAGAGAAGAGTGGAGGATTCCCAGGACTTCCGAGAAGGCATCTGGACTTCCATCCCAGTCTCCAGCTGCAGCTGGACTTCCTATTCTGGTGGCTGCAGCAACACTGAGCTGGCAGGCTGTGGCAGTCCTCCTGCATAAGACCAAGCAGGGCCAAACCAGAGAGAAGAGAGCCTGGATACCCTGGTCTTTGCAGATGGGACCTGCATGAGAGTGAGTGCACCCTTGAGTGTCTACAGAGACCCAGATCCAGTGTCCTTCTACACCAGAAACCAGGCATCGGACCCCTACCACCCACATATCCACTGTGGAAAATAGAGTCACTTGGGAAATTGAAGCCCCTGCTCTGCGGGTCCAACTGAGCATGTTAAAGCAGATAATGCTGGAAATTGGGCCTTGACTATCACCAGCGTCTGCTACATCTACAGCGTGTGCACAAGTAACCCCCTAGAAGCCTGCAAGTCAGAGCCCCTCCCACACACTCCAGAGTTCAACATTCTCTATCACTGTGTCCCTCAAGGCGCACCTCCACTCACACTTACACACACACACACACACACACACACACACACACACACACGTGCGCATGCATGCACCAGCATTTGCCCTTTTGCGTCCAAGGTTTTCCTCCCACACGTAGAGCTAAAGCACCAACCCACACACTGAGGCCAGAGAACCTCTTTCAGCATCTGAAGAATTCTCCAGATGCCGGATAGAGACAGTACCAGTCTAAACTGCAGAATCCAGAAACAAGGAAGGTTTCAGATAAGCCAATGTCGAGGGGTCTGTGAAAGAACACATCCAACATAAATCAGGACATCATGGCTTCACTAGCAGCTCCCAAAATTGATGGATACTCCAATTCATCAGAAGCACAGGAAAATGACTTTAAAGCTATGCTTACCCATTTATTTGAGGAAACAAACAAATCTCTCAGAGCAATAGACATACAAATTCAGACAGTTAAAGAGGAAATGAACAAATCTATGAAAGTTTTGGTCAGTCAATTGGAGGCAAAGAAAGAGGAAATGAACAAAATTCTCAAAGAATTTTGACAAATATAGCCAAACAAATAGAGGCAAAAGTAGAGATACAATTAGTGGCATATAGAGGAAATGAACAAAAATATAGAGACCATCATAGAGAGACAGAAATCCACATTCAAACAGATGAAGAAAATGGTGCAAGGCATGAAAACAGAATTAGAATCAATAACGAAAACAGAAAATGAGAAAAACCTGGAGCTGGAGAACTTAGATCAGGAACCACAGAGGTAAGCATCACCAACAGATGGAAGAGAGTGTACTTCTTGTGCTGAAGGGTACACTCACAGAAAAATTGATACTTCTCTCAAAGAAAAAATAAAATCAGAAAAGTCCCAGACACAAAATATCCAAGAAATCAAGGATGCCATGAAAAGATGAAATCTAAGAATAATAGGAATTGATGAAAAAGAAGACTCCAGGCTCCAAGGTCCACAAAATATTTTCAAGAAAATTTCCCAACTTAAAGAAAGGCCTACAGAACACCAAATAGACTAGACCAAAAAAGAAACTCTTCATGCCACATCATAGTCAAAGTATTAAATCTACAAAACAAAGAAAAGATATGAAAAGCAGCAATGGAAAAATGCCAAGTAACATGTAAAGATAGACCTATGAGAAGCACACTGGACTTCTCATCAGAAACTATGAAATCCAGAAGGGCCTGGGCAGATGTCATGCAGACTTTAAGTGACCACAGACACCAACACAGACTACTGTATCCTGCAAAACTTTCAAACAATGTAGATGGAGAAAACAAAATATTCCATGATAAAACTAAATTTAAGCAATATCTACAAAGCAAATCAGCCCTACAGAAGATACTAGAAGGAAAACTCCATTTCAATGAAAACAACTTCACCCAAGAAAACATAGCATACAGATAATATTCCCCCCAAAATTAAGAGAAAACAAGCAATGAAACACAGTATGACTACCAACTCCACAATAAAAGGAACTAACATTCATTGGTCACTATTATCTATCAACATTAATGGACTCAACTCACCAATAAAAAGACATGGACTAACAGAATGGGAGCAGAACCCGGATCCAACATTCTGCTGCATCCAAGAAATGCAATCTCTGCAACAAAGATAAACACTACCTCAGAGTAAAGGGCTGGACAAATGTCTTTCAAGCAAACGGACCAAGAAAACAAGCTGGAGTAGCTATCCTAATATGTAATAAAATAGACTTTCAACCAAAATTAATCAAAAAAGATGAGGAGGAACACTACATTCTCATCAAAGGAAAAATCCACCAAGAGAACATCACAATTCTGAACATCTATACCCCAAATACAAGAGAGCCTGCATTCATGAATGAAACATTATTAAAAGTTAAATCACACATTGATCCCAATACCTTAATAGTGGGAGACTTCAACACCCCACTTTCACCAAGGGACAGATCATCTAGACAGAAGCTAAATAGGGAAATAAAGGCACTTACAGAAGTCCTACATCAAATGGACTTAATAGATGTCTACAGAACTTTCCACCCAAACTAAAAAGAGTATACCTTCTTTTCAGCAACTCATGGAACCTTCTCCAAAATAGACCATATAGTTGGTCACAAAGCAAGCCTTAACAGGTACAAGAAGATTGAAATAATCCCTTGTATCCCATCTGACCACCATGGACTAAAGCTGGACCTCAACAACAATGAAATTAGCAAAAACCCTACACACAAACATGGAAACTGAGTAACACGCTACTCAATGACAGCTAGGTTAAGGGAGAAATGAAGAAAGACTTCCTAGAATTCAACCTAAAGTTTTGATGTGTGTATTAAAATAAGCAACACACCAACACTTTACAGAAACCATTGTCTTATATTTTGGTTGTGAACCTTGCCTTTCATGGATGAGCCATCTCTCCATCCTGATATTGTTTTCTTAATGGCAATACTTAACATGGACTCTCAGCAAATGTTAAGTACACCACATTGCTAACCACACTGACACTGATGTAGAGTTAACTGCTAAAATTTTCTCTGTGTCCATGAGGGAGCTTCGTGCTCGGTGGCCTCATACTCTTCTTCTCCACTTTGCCTCCGTTTTCTCAATATTTCTTCAATCATTTAAAAACAAACAAAAAAATCATACTTAGCTTTCAGGCTCCAGCTGAGTGAAACTTATCCAGTTAAAACTTTTTAATGGATTCATAAGTCTCTATTTCTGGCTATTTAATAATTTGGACTTGGCAATTACTTTGATTCAACTCCAAAGTACATGATTTAAAGAATTAAATGATTTCAAGTGATAATTATGGCCATGAATAGTAACTACTGGTAAATGTGGGATGGCCTTGAAATGTCCAACTACATTCTCTTCACCCTTCTCTAGTTAGACAGTCTCCGGAAAGTCTTATTTCTCTGAGATATTTTAATAAGAAAATGGTATCATTGATTAATTATGAAGGTGAAACAGCTTATGAAATAAGAATGTAAAACAATTTTCAATTGAGTTAAGAAATTTAAAGAATATTATGGCTCCTTTCTCCATTTTTAAAGTGTGTTACTTCAGCTCCTGTTCTCTGTTCATAGTACCAACTTCTCTGAATCTGACTCAGTCTCCTCTGTCTTCTGAGTCCTCTTGTGACTACTAAGAGTCCAAGCTGGATAATCTAGCTACATCTCTCCACCTAAAGGTTCCTAATGACATATTCAATATCCCTTTATCATGTAATATGACATACTTAGGGCTCCAGAATCAGAACATAGAAACATAGAGATACTTGGGAGGACATTTATATTATATTATATTATATTATATTATATTATATTATATTATATTATATTATATTATATTATATTTTGTTATGTTATGTTATGTCACGTCATGTCATGTTTATGACTATGTCCAGTTTATGACTAACTAGGGCCAAACCAGAGAACAGAGAGCCTGGTTACCCCATCCCTGCTGAAGTGACCACCCTGAAATCTCCAGCTGCAGCAAGACCTCAGAACCTGGCAGTGACAGCAGCACAGAACTGGTGGAGCACATCAAAGAAGCAGGGCCAAACCAGAGAGGAGAGAGCCCCGAATACCATGATATCTGCCAAGAGACCTGCCTGTAAGTGAGTGCACCCTTGAGAATCTGCAGTTCCCCAAATCCTGGGTCCTTCTAAATCAGAAGCCAGGCATCGAACCCCCCTCCCACCCACATACACACTTTGAGAAACAGAGGGGCACTAGGGACATTGAAGTTCCTGCCCTGTGGGCCTAATTGAGGAGTTAAGGCAGTTAATGCCAGAAATTGCGCTGCGATCATCATTAGCGCCTGCGACACACTCCCACACACTCAAGGGTTCAACATTAGCCATCACTCTGTCCCTCGAGACACACGTCCACGCACACTTACACACACAGACACACACACGCGCGCGCACATATGCTTGCATTTGCCCCGTTTGCGCCTGCGTACTTTCCTACCACAGGTACAGCTAGTCCTCAGCACACGCTGAGAGTGCTCAGCTTCCTGAAGAACTCTCCAGACACCTGAGAGAGACAGCACCAGTCTGATCTGCAGAATCCAAAAACGAACAAGGAAGGTTTCAGATGAGCCAATGGCCAGGGGTAGGCGAAAGAACACTTCCAACATAAATCAGGACATCATGACTTCACCAGCAAACCCCAAAATCGATGGATACTCCAATTCAGCAGAAGCACAGGAAAATAATTTTAAAGCCATGCTTGCCCAATTATTTGAGGCTCCTAAGGAGGAAATGAACAAGTCTTTCAAAGAGATGGCCAGTCAATTGGAGGCAAAGAAAGAAGAAATAGACAATATCCTTAAAGAAACACAGGCAAACATAGACAAACAAATAGATACACAAGTAGAGGAAAAATTAGTGGCATATAAAAAGGAAATGAAAAAAAGAAATAGAGGCCATTGTAGAGAGACACGAATCCAAATTCGAACACATGAAAGAAATGGTGCAAGGCATGAAAACAGAATTAGAATCAATAAAGAAAACACAAAATGAGAAAACCCTTGAGCTGGAGAACTTGGAGAAAAGATCAGGAACCACAAAAGTAAGCATCACCAACAGAATACAAGAGATGGAATAGAGAATCTCTGGAGCTGAAGACACACGTGCAGAAATGGATACTTCTCTCAAAGAAAAAGTAAAATCAGAAAAGTTCCAATCACAAAATATCCAAGAAATCAAGGATGCTATGAAAAGACAGAATCTAAGAATAATAGGAATTATGAAAAAGAAGACTCCAGACTCCAAGGTCCAGAAAATATTTTCAAGAAAATCATAGAAGAAAATTTTCCCAACTTAAAGAAAGAGATGTCCATAAATATACAAGAGGCCTACAGAACTCCAAATAGACTAGACCAGAAAAGAAACACATCACGTCACATCATAGTCAAAACACTAAATCTACAGAACAAAGAAAAGATATTAAAAGCAGCAAGGGAAAAAGGCCAAGTAACATATGAAGGTAGACCTATCAGAATCACACCGGACTTCTCGTCAGAAACTATGAAAGCCAGAAGGGCCTGGGCAAATATCATGGTGACTCTAAGAGATCACAAATGTCAACCCAGACTACTATACCCTGCAAAGCTTTCAATCAACATAGATGGAGAAAACAAAATATTCCATGACAAAACTAAATTTACACAATATCTACACAGCAAACCATCCCTACAGAAGATACTAGAAGGAAAACTCCAATCCAATGAAAACAAATTCACCCAAGAAAACAGGGCATACAGATAATATCCCAACAAAAATGAAAAGAAAACAAGCAATGAAAGAGGGTTAGATCACCGACTCCATTACAAAAGGAACTAACATTTATCTATCACTCTTATCTATCAATATCAATGGACTCAACTCACCAATAAAAAGACACAGGCTAACAGAATGGTTAAGGAAACAGGATCCAACATTGTGTTGCATCCAAGAAACACACCTATGCAACAAAGATAAACACTACCTCAGAGTGAAGGGCTGGAAAACTGTTTTTCAAGCAAATGGTGCCAGAAAACAAGCTGGAGTAGCCATTCTAATATCTAATAAAATAGACTTTCAACCCAAGTTAATCACAAAAGATAAGGAGGGCCACTATATTCTCATCAAAGGAAAAATCCACCAAGAGGACATCACAATCTTGAATATCTATGCCCCAAATACAAGAGCACCGAGAAACATTATTAAAGCTTAAATCATATATTGATCCTAATACCTTAATAGTGGGAGACTTCAACACTCCACTCTCACCAAGGGACAGATCAACTAGACAGACACCAAATAGGGAAATAAAAGCACTCACAGAATCCCTAAATCAAATGGACCTAATAGACGTCTACAGATCGTTTCACCCAAACTCAAAAGAGTACACCTTCTTTTCAGCACCGCATGGAACCTTTTCCAAAATAGACCATATAGTGGGTCACAAAGCAAGCCTCAACAGATACAAAAGGATTGAAATAATCCCTTGTATACTATCTGACCACCATGGACTAAAGCTAGACATCAACAACAACAGAAACAACAAAAAGCCGACACGCACATGGAAACTGAACAACTTACTACTCAATGACAGCTGGATTAAGGAAGAAATAAAGAAAGAAATTAAAGACTTCCTAGAATTCAATGAAAAGGAAGGCACAACATACCCAAATTTATGGGACACATTGAAAGCAGTGCTCAGAGGAAAATTTATAGCACTAAGTGCCTGCAAGAAGAAATTCGTAACATCACATACAAACAACTTAATGGCCTAACTGAAAACCCTAGAAAAAAAAGAAGCAGATACACCCAAGAGGAGCAGACGGCTGGAAATAATCAAACTAAGGGCTGAAATCAATCAACTAGAAACAAATAAAACTATCCAAAGAATCAATGAAACAAAATTCTGGTTCTTTGAGAAAATCAACAAGATAGACAAACCCATAGCCAAACTAACTAAAAAGCAGAGAGAAACTATCCAGATCAGCAAAATCAGAAATGAAAATGGGGACATAATCAAAGACACTGAGGAAATCCAAACAATTATTAGGTCATACTACAAAAGCCTATATGCCACAAAATTTGAAAATCTAAATGAAATGGATAATTTTCTTGAAAGATTCCATCTACCAAAACTAAGTCAAGATCATGTAGAAAGACTGAATAGCTGTATATTTCCCAAGGAAATCGAAGAGGTCATTAACAGTCTCCCCTCCAAAAAAAGCCCTGGACCAGATGGCTTCAGCGCAGAATTCTACAAGACCTTCAAAGAAGTGCTAACTCCAATTCTCCTCAAGCTATTCCACAAAATAGAAACAGAAGGAACATTACCAAACTCATTCTATGAAGCCACAGTCACCTTAATACCTAAACCACACAAAGACCCAACAAAAAAAGAGAACTTCAGGCCTATATCTCTTATGAACATTGACGCAAAAATACTCAATAAAATACTTGCAAACCTAATCCAAGAATATATCAAAGATATCATCCACCATGACCAAGTAGGCTTCATCCCAGGCATGCAAGGGTGGTTCAACATATGGAAATCCATCAATGTAATCCACTACATAAACAAACTGAAGGAAAAAAAACACATGATCATCTCCTTAGATACCGAAAAAGCATTTGACAAAGTCCAACACCCATTCATGTTTAAAGTCTTGGAGAGATCAGGGATACAAGGGACATACCTAAGGATAGTAAAGGCAATATACAGCAAGCCTATAGCTAACATCAAACTCAATGGAGAGAAACTTAAATCAATCCCACTGAAATCAGGGACAAGACAAGACTGTCCATTGTCCCCATATCTCTTCAACATAGTACTTGAAGTCCTAGCCAGAGCAATAAGACAACTAAAGGAGATCAAGGGGATACAAATCGGAAAGGAAGAGGTCAAAGTGTCACTATTTGCAGATGATATGATAATATACATGAGCGACCCCAAAAATTCAACCAGAGAACTCCTTCAGCTGATAAACATCTTCAGCAAACTGGCAGGATACAAAATCAACTCAAAAAAATCAGAAGCCCCCCTATATACCAAAAACAAAACGGCTGAGAAAGAAATTAGGGAAACAACACCCTTCACAATAGCCACTAATAACATAAAGTACCTTGGTGTGACTCTAACCAAGCAAGTGAAAGACCTGTTTGAGAAAAACTTCAAGTCTCTGAAGAAAGAAATCGAAGAAGATATCAGAAGATGGAAAGATCTCCCGTGCTCATGGATTGGTAGGATTAACATTGTGAAAATGGCCATACTGCCAAAAGCAATCTACAGATTCAATGCAATTCCCATCAAAATACCAACTCAATTCTTTACAGACCTTGAAAAAAAGATTCTCAGCTTCATATGGAGAAACAAAAAACCCAGAATCTCCAAAACGATCCTGTACAACAACAGATCATCTGGAGGTATCTCCATCCCTGATCTCAAGCTGTACTACAGGGCAACAATACTAAAAACTGCATGGTATTGGCATAGAAACAGAAAGGAGGATCAATGGAACCGCATAGAAGACCCAGAAATAAATCCACACACATATGAATACTCGATATTTGAGAAAGAAGCCAAATCCATTCAATGGAAAAAAGACAGCATCTTCAACAAATGGTGATGGACCAACTGGATGTCTACATGCAGAAAAATGAAAATAGATCCATATTTATCACCCAGCACAAAACTAAAGTCAAAGTGGATCAAGGACCTCAAAATAAAACCAGATACCCTAAATCAATTGGAAAAAAAAGCGGGGAACAGCCGAGAACTCATTGTCACAGGAGACAACTTCCTGAACAGAACACCAACAGCACAGGCTCTAAGAGCAACCATCAATAAATGGGACCTCATGAAACTGAAAAGTTTCTGTAAAGCAAAGGATACCGTCATCAAAACAAAATGACTACCTACAGATTGGGAAAGAATCTTCACTAACCCTTCATCTGACAGAAGACTAATATCCAGTATATACAAAGAACTAAAGAACCTGAAAAAGCAGCAAACCAAGTAATCCAATTAAAAAATGGGGAACAGAGCTAAACAGAGAATTCTCGACAGAGGAATATCGAATGGCAGAAAAACACTTAAAGAAATGCTCATCCTCATTAGCCATCAGGGAAATGCAAATCAAAACGACCCTGAGATATCACTTTTCAACCATCAGAATGCCCAAGATGAAAAACTCAAGTGATAACACATGCTAGAGAGGTTGTGGAGAAAGGGGAACCCTCCTCCACTGCTGGTGGGAATGTAAACTGGTACAACCACTCTGGAAAGCTATCTGGCGCTTTCTAAGACAATTAGGAATAGTGCTTCCTCAAGACCCAGCTATACCACTGCTAGGTATATACCCAAAGTTCGTTCAAGTACACAAAAGGGATAAATGCTCAACCATGTTTATAGCAGCTTTATTTGTAATAGCCAGAACCTGGAAACAACCCAGATGTCCATCAACGAAGGAATGGGTACAGAAATTGTGATATTTTTACACAATGGAATACTACTCAGCAATCAAAAAGGAGGAAATCATGAAATTTGCAGGCAAATGGTGGGATCTAGAAAAGATCATTCTGAGTGAAATATCCCAGAATGAGAAAGAAAAACAGGGGATATACTCACTTATATAGACCTATAAGATATGATAAACATAATAAAATCTATACACCTAAAAAAGATAATAAATTGAGCGGACATGGGGTAAGATGATCAATCCTCATTTAGAAAGACAGATGGGATGTGCATTGAACGTGTGACAGGAGTCTACTGAGCGCATCTGAAAGACTCTAACTAGCAGTGTTTTCAAAGCAAAGACTCATGACCAAACCTTTGGCAGAGTACAGGGAACCATAAGAAAGAAGGGGAGTTAGTCTGATGGGGAAAGGATAGGAGCTCCACAAGGACCAAATATATCTGGACACAGGGTCTTTTCTGAGACTGACATTCAACCAAGGATAATGTATGGATATAACCTAGAACCTCCACTCAGATGTAGCCTGTGGTAGCTCAGTAACTAATTGTTTTCCCAAAGTGAGGGGAACAAGGACTATTTCTAACAGGAACTCAATGACTGTCTCTTTGGTCTCCCCACCCCCGAAGGGAGGAGCAGTCCTGTTAGGCCACAGAGGAGGGCTTTGCAGCCAGTCCTGAAGATACCTGATAAAACAGGATCAGAAGAATGGGGAGGAGGTCCCCTCTATCAGTGGACTTGGAAAGGGGTACGGTGGAGATGAGGGAGGGAGGGAGGGAGGGAGGGACTGGGAGGGAATGAGGGATCAGGACACGGCTGGGATACAGAGTTAATAAAATGTAACTGATAAAAAAATAATAATAATAAAATAAAAAATAATAATTTGGACTTGGCAATTAGTTTGATTCACCTCCAAAGTACATGTTTTAAAGAATTAAATGATTTCAAGTGATAATTATGGCCATGAATAGTAACTACTGGTAAATGTGGGATGGCCTTGAAATGTCCAACTACATTCTCTTCATCCTGCTCTAATTAGACAGTCTCCGGAAAGTCTTATTTCTCTGAGATATTTTAATAAGAAAATGGTATCATTGATTAATTATGAAGGTGAAACAGCTTATGAAATAAGAATGTAAAACAATTTTCAATTGAGTTAAGAAATTTAAAGAATGTTATGGCTCCTTTCTCCATTTTTAAAGTGTGTTACTTCAGTTCCTGTTACAACTTCTCTGAATCTGATTCAGTCTCCTCTGTCTTCTGAGTCCTCTTGTGACTACTAAGAGTCCAAGCTGGATAATCTAGGTACATCTCTCCACCTAAAGTTTCTTAATGACATCTTCAATATCCCTTTATCATGTAATATGACATACTTAGGGCTCCAGAATCAAAACATGGAGATACTTGGGAGGACCTTTATATTATATTATATTATATTATATTATATTATATTATATTATGTTATGTTATGTTATGTTATGTTATGTTATGTTATGTTATGTTATGTTATGTTATGTTATGTTATGTCATGTCATGTCATGTCATGTCATGTCATGTCATGTCATGTCATGTTATGTTATGTTATGTTATATCCTCTCACATATATAAAGCTATTTAAATAAGACTTCTTTGTCACCTATATCCAGAATAAACCAATGGGAATAAGCATGCTGTAATCTTATACATATATTGTTATGGCATATGTAAACAAATCCTAGAGAAAGCTTCTTCACTTTAGGAACATAGAGATTTATATCTAAGTCTCATTCATCCGTATTCAAATACATTCATTCAAATAAAAATGCAGGAAAGAGGAAATAATAACAGTAAAAATATAATTTTCAGGATGAGGAGGTGAAATCTAGTGCAAATATTATTCTTTACAACATTCTAACATTAAACACACACACACACCACCACCTTCTTCTTTAAAATGTTATAAGTGATATCGCAATATCTTATTCTTTAGTTTTTTAAAATATTTTTTTTTACTTTTAATTGTGTGTGAGACTGTGTGTGCATGTGTGTAACAAGGAAATCATGAAATTGGTAATCAAATGGTGGGAACTATAAAAGCTCATCCTGAGTGAGGTATTCCAGAAGCAGAAAGACACACATGCTATATACTCACTTATAAGTGGATATTAGACATATAATATAGGAAAATCATATTAAAATCTGTAAGCCTAAAGAAGCTAAGCAAGAAGGAAGACCCTGTGAATCCTCATTCAGAAAGGCAAACTGGATAGACATTGGAAAAGGGAGGAAACAGGGAACAGGACAGGAGCCTAAAATAGATGGCTTCTGAATGCCTCTACCCAACAGGGTATTGAAGCAGATGCTGAGATTCAGAGCCAAATTTCAAGCAGAGTTCAGGGAATCTTATGAAAGAAGGGGGAGCTAGAAAGACCTGGATGGGACAAGAGCTCCACAAGGAGAGCAACAGAACCAAATATCTGAGACCAGGGATCTTTTCTGAGACTGATACTCCAACCATGGACCATACATGGAGATAATCCAAAACCCCTGCACAGATGTATCCCATGGTAGTTCAGTGTCCAAGTGGGTTCCATAGTAATGGTAACAGGGACTGTCTCTGACAAGAACTCAGGGTCTGGCTCTTTGATCAGCTCCCCCTGAGGGCGGGCAGCCTTACCAGGCCACAGTGGAAGACAATGTAGCCAGTCTTGCTGAGAGTTGATAGGTTAGGGTTAGATTGAAGGGGAGGAAAACCTCCACTGTAAATGTACTGGGAAAGGGGCATGGGAGGAAAAAAGGGAGGGAGGGTGGAATCAGGAGGAGATGAGGGAGGGGGCTACAGCTTGTATACAAAGTGAATAAATTATAATAAATAAAAAATAAAAAGTATGACTGCTAGGATCTTCGGTGGGGAAATGGGAACATTTGGATCAAAATCACAAAATTTCAGTTATATAATAAACTGGTTCTGAAAATTAATGTATTACATAGTATAATGTAATGTAATGTTATGTAATGAAGTTAACTGATAATTATGAAGTAGTTAGCATATTCACAGAAATAATAATCTTTATGAGGATATTTATATATACATTTTGATTACTTCAGATATACATAAATATAAAAGGGTTATGTGCATCTTTAATGTAAATACTTTGTAAAAAATAAAGAAAAAGTGCATTATTAGAACAAGAAAAATACATAAAAATTCAAATTGGATAGTTCTTTGTTTTAATGTTACACTGCCAATATTAGTCTATTTATTGTGTTTCAGGATTATCCCAGAACTACTTATTTCCTCTTTTTGGAGCTAGATTCTAAATTAAGCTAATTCATATGAACTGTTCTGGAGCAACAACCTGATTTGCTGATCTGCCTGCAATAGCTGCAGATGTCCCAATCTCAACTCCTAGGTCCCAGGTTTGAAGGCTGCAGAGTGTAACCAGTGGGAAAGAGGCCTGTGTAGACCACAGTCTCCTGGGAAGGTCCTATCTTCCTGACCGAGCAGACTGGATGTCAGTGCAGACTCTATTCTATGTGAAGGAGGAGGATGTCAAGAGGAGAAGATTCCCTGGAAAAGAAGATTCCCTGGAGAAGATTCCAGGGAAAGTAGAGATTTTCTGGCAGGGTGGTTGACTCACTGTCTCAGGTCAACCCTGCCACCCTTGATGACCTGCACAGTGCCAGAGACACAGCAGAGCTCTCTGTGGTTGCAAATGTGTTTCCTCATTTTCTTTTTTCTTTTTTTTTCTCAAGCTTCATTACAATGTGAATTCATTTTTTAAATATCTCAGAGTGTTCTGGATACTTAAACAGACAGTTCAGTGACTCCCTCTCTTAGGGCAGTCATGGGCTGCTCATCTATCCCTGTAACTGTCTTCTTTTCTCTACTTTTCTGGGGCAACCCTACCTCTCAGGCTCAAAGAACTCCCCACACCCCTCAGCTGGGCAAAGCCATGTACCTGCTCGGCTGGTACCCCAAGCAGTCACTTCCACCACAGAACAAGGGTGCTGAGGTTCCTTGAGGTCACCAGGGCTGGCATTTAGCAGGACAGAGCCCTCCCAACCACCTCCTCCCTGTCCCTTGGTTCTGCTTGGTGTAGTAGTGTAGAGACTAGAGCCCACTAGGCATCAGGTTATATTTGTCCAGACAAGCGCCCCAAATTTCTTTTGCCCTTTGCTTTTTGGGTTTCACTGCAAGCTGGAAAGACTAGGGGTTGTCTCTGAAAATCATGTTCAGAAGCAGCCACTGGTAGGTCCCCTCAGATATGGCTGCAAACAGGTTCCCACTGCAGGTTTTAAATTCCTCACTTCTGTGCTGGTAGAATGGATGCACAAAATATCAGGAAACACATATCCAAGTGTTCCAGCACAGTGTGCATTCAGCTAATTGCAGAACAAACCAGCTCATGCAGCAGAACAATAGCTCAATCCCACCTCAATACCCCATTCTACCGTGGGAAGGTGGGGGAAGAAAAAATAAATAAGAAAAGAAGCCTCTCTAGAGGAACTCAAGAATATCTTTTGCCAATTTCACTAAAGTGGAAATGCTGCAGTTGAAATAAGGAAACTGAAGGAGAGTGGGAAGGAGACAATGAAAGATAGAAGATGACAGAGCAGCTGAGTGAAGGCTCAGCAGGTAAGAATACACACTTTTCGTCCTCTTACCCACTGAGCTAAAGACTCAGGACCACAGGTAACTACAGCTCCAGGGGATCCAATATCTTTAGCTTTCATGGTCATCTTGGCTCACATGTACACACCATCAGAAATAACTTAAAAAGAGAACAGCACAGATGGACAGTACCCCAGATTGTAGACACAAAAATCTTTCTTGAGAGCATGTTAGGATTTCCTAGCATGGAATAGTAGCCTGGTTCTCCTCTATGCAGGGAATGTTGTTCTGATCCCTCAGCTTCCAGATAAATGCAGGCACATGGAGTGGTGAGGGAGGAAGAGGACACCCAACCAGCCAGATCACCTGAATTAACTAACCCTGGCAAGCAGTGGGGTGACATATGTCACAGACAGATCGCCCTCAAAGTCACAAAAAGTTATTTTCCTTCTTTCTTCTTTTTTTTCTTTATTATGATTGTGTGTGTGTGTCTGTTTGTGCACACACACATGCAAGTGTATGGAATGGCACACTTGCAGAGGTCACAGGACAACTTTGCGGAGTCAGTGCTCCCTGTCACCCTCTTGTGGATTCTCGGTATACCCCTTAACCTGCTCAGCCATCTTGTCAGCCCAACATAAATTTAACAAAGTATCACAAAAAAGTTCAGTTTCTGAAGTTAATAGATAACCAAAACAAATGAAAGAATGCTAAAATAACTCAACCAAGCACACATAAAATAAACTGCATGTAAGCAGCAAATAATTGTAGTTAAATTTTTAACATCTTACAAACTAAGATTGAAACAGTGGTTTCAAATATACTTTAAGATTTATTTCATTTTATGCTATTTTATGACTATGACCATTTTGCTTACATGTATGTATGCATGCATGTTTGCATGTATGTATGAGATGGTGCTTGGTACCAATGCAGCCCAGAGGGTGGTGTCTGATCCCCTTGAACTGAAGTTACAGATAGTTGTGAGACTCTCTGTAAGTTCTGGGAACCAAACTCAGGCCTTCTGCTGAGCCATCTCTCTAGCCGCCCACACCCACCACGAAACAAATATTTAAGAATAAATCTTATGGGCTGATGATATTGCTCAGAGATTAAGTGCACTGGCTGCTCTTCCACAGGTCCTGAGTTCAATTCCCAGCAACCACATGGTGGCTCACAACCATCTGCAATGGTATCTCATGCCCTCTTCCGGGGTGCAGGTGTACAAGCAGACAGAACACTGTATACATATATACATAGTAAATAAATAAATCTTAAAAAAAGAAAAAAAATCTTACACAGGATCCCAAGAGTCCTGATATACAAGGAACATGGTGGGAGAAAGCAAAGAGATCTAAGTAAGCAGATCAGCATCTCTGCATTAGTGACTTTCTGTCCTTCCATGAAGTACCAGGACCCAAAACGAAATATGGAAGAAAGATTTTATTTTGGCTTATGGTTCTAGCTGGAGAGGCAGCATGGCCAGTGGGCAAACAGAGTGTGATGCTGAGAGCTCACATCTTCAGTCAGCCACAAACAGTAAGGACAGAGCAAACTGGGCCTAGGTCAAGGCTATGAACATTGAAAGCTTCCCCACAATAATTACTTTCTCCAGGAAGGCTGCAAGATAAAACTTCCATGATTCCCCACACGGTATTACCAACTAGGGACCAAATGTCGAAATGCTTGAGCCTAGGGGAAGCATTCAAACCATCATGATCCCTAAACCATCTTGCCACAGTTGTATCAGTTTTCTCAGTGGGCATATCTTGTCTGGCAGAGAACCAAGCAACCACCTTGGGTATTTTATAACTGCCTGCCTGTAACTCGAGCTCCAGTGAAGTGGACATCCTTGTCTGGCTTCTGTGGGCTACCAAAACTTATGTAGCAGGCATACAGATACACACCAATAAAAGCATAAAATAAAATCTAAAATAAATATAGATATACAAAAAATGTCTCTTTTGTTAATGGGAAAGCTCAATGTCTTTAGCACATACATACTTACAACATAAGCAATGTATTAATGCATTAAACTCATTTAAACTTCCTCTACAAGCCACCTATCAGGGATCTCCCTATCTCTGCCTCCTTAGTGCTCAGACTACAAGTACATACAGGTAAACCTGCTCCTTCTCAAAGTTTCTTTGTGTATTCCTGGCTGTCCTGTAGTCTCTTTGTAGACCAGACTGGCCTCAAAATCACAGAGATCTGTCTGGCTCTGCCTCCAGAATGCTGGGATTAAGTGCATATGCCAACATGTCCAGCTACACTTGGCTACTTATTTGTTTATTTATTTTACATAAATTCTGGGGACCAAATTCAGGTCCTTATGATTACAAATCAAGTGCTTTACTGACTGAGCTGTTTCCCCAGTTTGCAGGAAACAGATAATGCAGGCTAAAAGACATAGAAAATTTAGGATAGTTTTGGGAGGGCGTTCAGTAAATAAGAAACCCTAAGTTTATTTAGAAAGTCCTTTTCATTGGCAAAGCAAAACTAATCCTATCAGTTCAAAGATGGGATTCACAGAACACTTAAACTTGTTTTCTAGGTACCAAGGTGACTTTGGCTTCATAGAATGAGTTTGGTAATGTTGCTTCTGTTTCGATTTTTTTTTCAATGCAGTTTATTCAGGAACCTTGAACAATCATCTGACCTTGGGGAAAGCCAGCCCACAGCTTAAATAGCCTCTGGGTAGCCAACCCAGGCGTGCCACGTGGGCAATGCAGATAGATCCACATACATGGAAGCAAGCCAAATCCTCAGCCTTAGCCAAATGTGGAATTGTTCGTGACAGAGAGCACTCACCATCAGGAAGGTAGAAGGCGGAAACCAGCTCCATCTTTAAGGCACAGCATTCCGCAGTTCTCTACAGTTCCCCTTTTTTGTTTTAGACGCATCAGGCAAGAGTAGAGGTCTGATCTCTGATATTAGAAATAAATTGGGACTTTGTACCGATGTTCATTTAGGTGTCATCCACCCAAAGAGCATCAGACCCGTTCATTACCTTTTTCTCAGAGGCGGGACCTGGAGTATCAACCCGCATGCAATCAGACATGCTCTTCTCTGGGTCCAAAGAGGCTGACCCTGAGTGCAGTGCTTAGCCTCGCATCCTGAGCGTAACATTTTAGCTTTTTATTTGTGGAATAGTTTGAAGAGAACTGGAGTTAGCTCTTTTTTGAATGTCTGGAAGAATTCTGCACTGAAATCATCAGGTCCTGGGCTTTTTTTGGATGGGAGACTTTCGATGACTGCTTCTATTTCCTTGGGGGATATAGGACTATTTAATTGATTTACCTGGTCCTGATTTAGCTTTGGTAAGTGGAATCGATCAAGAAAATTGTACATTTCATTTAAATTTTCAAACTTTGTTGCATATAGACTTTTGAAGTAAGTCCTAATTATTGTTTGAATTTCCTCAGTGTCTGTAGTTATGTCCCCCTTTTCATTTCTGATTTTGTTTATTTTGATGGTGTCTCTCTGCCTTTTAGTTAGCTTGGCTAAGGGTTTGTCTATCTTGTTGATTTTCTCAAAGAACCAGTTCTTGGTTTCATTGATTCTTTGAATTGTTTTATTTGTTTCTAATTGATTGAATTTCAGCCCATTGATGCAAAAATACTCAACAAAATACTCGCAAACCGAACACAAGAACAAATCAAAGATATCATCCAGCATGACCAAGTAGGCTTCATCCCAGGTATGCAGGGGAGGTTCAATATACGGAAATCCATCAATGTGATCCACCATATTAACAAACAGAAAGAAAAAAAAAAAACACATGATCATCTCCCTAGATGCTGAAAAAGCATTTGACAAAATTCAACATCCATTCATGTTTAAAGCATTGGAGAGATCAGGGATACAAGGCACATATATAAACATAGTAAAGGCGATATACAGCAAGCCTACAGCCAAAATCAAACTAAATGGAGAGAAAATTAAAGCAATCCCACTGAAATCAGGGACAAGACAAGGCTGCCCACTCTCTCCATATCTCTTCAACATAGTTCTGGAAGTCCTTGCTAGAGCAATAAGACATTTGAAGGAGATCAAGGGGATACAAATTGGAAAGGAAGAAGTCAAATTATCACTATTTGCAGATGATATGATAGTATACATGAGTGAATCCAGAAACTCTACCAGGAAAATCCTTCAGTTGATAAACACCTTCAGCAAAGTGGCCAGATACAAAATTAACTCAAAAAAATCAGTAGCCCTCCTGTATACAAAAGACAAAAAGGCTGAGAAAGAAATTAGGGAAACAACACCCTTCACAATAGCCACAAATGATATAAGGTACCTCGGAGTAACCCTAACCAAGGAAGTCAAAGATTGTATGAAAAAAATTTCCAGTCTCTAAAGAAAGAATTAGAAGAAGATATGAGAAGATGGAAAGATCTCCCATGCTCATGGCTTGGCAGGATTAACATAGTAAAAATGGCCATCTTACCAAAAGCAACCTACAGATTCAGTGCAATTCCCATCAAATTACCAACACAGTTCTTTTTTTTTCTTTTATTATTATTATTTTTTTATCAGTTACATTTTATTAACTCTGTATCCCAGCCGTGTCCCGATCCCTCATTCCCTCCCAGTCCCTCCCTCCCTCATCTCCACCGTACCCCTTTCCAAGTCCACTGATAGGGGGGACCTCCTCCCCATTCATCTGATCCTGTTTTATCAGGTATCTTCAGGACTGGCTGCAAAGAGCTCCTCTGTGGCCTAACAGGACTCCTCCTCCCTTCGGGGGTGGGGAGACCAAAGAGACAGTCATTGAGTTCCTGTTAGAAATAGTCCTTGTTCCCCTCACTTTGGGAAACCAATTGGTTACTGAGCTACCACAGGCTACATCTGAGTGGAGGTTCTAGGTTATAACCATAAATGGTCCTTGGTTGAATGTCAGTCTCAGAAAAGACCCTGTGCCCAGATATATTTGGTCCTTGTAGAGCTCCTATCCTTTCCCGAACAGACTAACTCCCATTCTTTCTTATGATTCCCTGTACTCTGCCAAAGGTTTAGTCATGAGTCTTTGCTTTGAAAACTCTGCTAGTTAGAGTCTTTCAGATGCGCTCAGTAGACTCCTGTCATACGTTCAATGCACAACCCATCTGTCTTTCTAAACGAGGATTGATCATCTTACCCCATGTCCGCTCAATTGATTATCTTTTTTAGGTGTATAGATTTCATTATGTTTATCATATCTTATAGGTCTATATAAGTGAGTATATCCCATGTTTGTCTTTCTCCTTCTGGGATATTTTACTCAGAATGATCTTTTCTAGGTCCCACCATTGGCCTGCAAATTTCATGATTTCCTCCTTTTTGATTGCTGAGTACTATTCCATTTTGTAAAAATATCACAATTTCTGTACCCATTCCTCCGTTGATGGACATCTGGGTTGTTTCCAGGTTCTGGCTATTACAAATAAAGCTGCTATAAACATGGTTGAGCAAGAATCCCTTTTGTGTACTTGAACAAACTTTGGGTATATACCTAGCAGTGGTATAGCTGGGTCTTGAGGAAGCACTATTCCTAATTGTCTTAGAAAGCGCCAGATAGCTTTCCAGAGTGGTTGTACCAGTTTACATTCCCACCAGCAGTGGAGGAGGGTTCCCCTTTCTCCACAACCTCTCCAGCATATGTTATCGATTGAGTTTTTCATCTTGGCCATTCTGATGAGTGTAAGGTGATATCTCAGGGTCGTTTTGATTTGCATTTCCCTGATGGCTAATGAGGATGAGCATTTCTTTAAGTGTTTTTCTGCCATTCGATATTCTTCTGTAGAGAATTCTCTGTTTCGCTCTGTTCCTCATTTTTTAATTGGATTACTTGGTTTGCTGCTTTTCGGCTTCTTTAGTTCTTTATATATACTGGATATTAGTCCTCTGTCAGATAAAGGGTTAGTGAAGATTCTTTCCCAATCTGTAGGCAGTCGTTTTGTTTTGATGACGGTATCCTTTGCTTTACAGAAACTTTTCAGTTTCATGAGGTCCCATTTACTGATTGTTGCTCTTAGAGACCAACACAATTCTTTACAGACCTGGAAAGAAACATTCTCAACTTCATATGGAATAACAAGAAACCCAGAATTGCTAAAACAATCCTCTACAATAAAAGATCTTCTGGAGGTATCTCCATCCCTGATCTTAAGTTGTACTATAGAGCAACAGTTTAAAAACTGCATGGTACTGGCATAAAAACAGAATGGTGGATCAATGGAACAGAACGGAGGAACCAGAAATAAACCCACACACTTATGGACACCTGATCTTTGACAAAGACGCCAAAAAGCATAAAATGGAAAAAGGATAGCATCTTCAACAAATGGTGCTGGTCCAACTGGATGTCTACATGTAGAAATATGAAAATAGATCCATACTTATCACCCTGCACAAAATTGAAGTCCAAGTGGATCAAAGACCTCAACATAAAACCAGACACATAAATCAGCTAGAAAAAAAAAAGTGGGGAATACCCTAGAACTCATTGGTACAGGAGAAAACTTCCTGAACAGAACTTCAACAGCAGAGACTCTAAGAGCAACAATCAATAAATGTGAACTCATGAAATTGAAAATCTTCTGCAAAGTGAAGGACACCATCATCAAAACAAAGCAACTGCCTACTGATTGCGAAAGAATCTTCACCAACCCTTTATCTGACAGAGGACTCATATTCAGTATATATAAAGAACTAAAGAAGCTGAAAAGCAGCAAACCAAGTAATCCACTTAAAAAATGGGGAACAGAGCTAAACAAAGAATTCTCTGTAGAGGAATAACGAATGGCAGAGAAGCACTTAAAGAAATGCTCAACCTCATTAGCCATCGGGGAAATGCAAATCAAAACAACCCTGAGATTTCACCTTACACCCATGAGAATGGCCAAGATCAAGGACTCAAGTGAGAATACATGCTGAAGAGGTTGTGTAGAAAGGGGAACCCTTCTCCACTGCTGGTGGGAATGTAAACTTGTACAACCACTCTGGAAATCAATCTGGTGCTTTCTCAGACAACGAGGAATAGCGCTTCCCCAAGATCCAGCCATACCACTCCTTGGTATATATCCAAAAGAGGCTCAAGTACACAAAAAGGAAATTTGCTCAACCATGTTTGTAGCAGCTTTATTTGTAATAGCCAGAAGCTGGAAACAACCCAGATGTCCCTCAACTGAAGAATGCATGCAGAAATTGTGGTACATCTATACAATGGAGTATTACTCAGCAAAGAAAAATAAGGATATCATGAAATTTGCAGGTAAATGGTGGGTCCTGGAAAGGATCATCCTGAGTAAGTTGTCCCAGAAGCAAAAAGACACACACGGTACATACTCATTCATATAGACATACAATATAGGACAAACCCACTAAAATCTGTGCATCTAAAGAAACTAAGCAAGATAGAAGACCCTAAATGAAACGCTCAATCCCCATCCTGAAAGGCATATAGGATGGACATCAGAAGAAGAAGTAAACAGGAAACAAACTAGGAACCTACCACAGAGGGCCTCTGAAAGCCTCTGCCCTACAAACTATCAAAGCAGATGCTGAGCCTGATGGGCAACTATTGGGCCGAGTGAATGGAATTTTATGTAAGAAGTGGGAAATAGTAAGAGCTGGAAAGGACAGGGTCTCCACAAAGAGAGCAACAAAAAAAGGAAATTTGAACACACGGAACTTACCAGAGACTCATACTCCAACTAAGGACTCTTCATGGAGATAACCTAAACCCCCTGCACAGATGTAGCACATGACAGTTCAGTGTCCAAGTGGGTTACATAGTAATGTGAAGAGGGACTGCCTCTGACATAATCTGATTGGCCTGCTCTTTGATCACCTCCCCCTGTGGGGGGAGCAGCCTTACCAGGCCACAGTAGAGTACAATGCAGCCACTTTTGATGTGAACTGATAGACTAAGATCAGTAAGGAGAGGAGAATCTCACCTATGAATGGACTTGGGGAGTGGCATGCATGCAGAAAGGGGAGGGAGGGTGGGATCAGGAGGGGAGGAGGGAGGGGATAATGGGAAGATACAAAATGAAGAAAGTGTAATTAATAAAAAATTTAAAAAACCTTGTTTTCTAGTTTACTGGAGAGTCACTGTACTAAGAGTTAGACTTCGCCTTCCAAAATGGTTTCCTGGAGCCCATTATTGACCCACTAGTGTTAGGAGCCCCTGTATCAGCTCCCTGATTCCAAGCAGGGCTCAGTTGCTCTCACCTGGGCACCAGGCAGGCTTCGCTCAGATGATGGAAACGTACAACTAGATGAGTTGGGCCAGAGGCCTACTTCTTGGGCAAGTAGACACTGTGCTTCCCATGTAGGCAGCAGCAGCAGAAACAGCACCCTGGAAAAGCTCAGGAGGATGCAGGGAGGAGAGGTGGTGCCTCAGGATGAGTCATCGCCTTGGAGTCCAGGCAGCAGCTACCACCTCCACCACAAGACAATGGGGACCTTGTCTCCCGTGGAATTGCCCTGCCAGTGCCCATGGCTTCCAGAACCATCTCTTCCCCTGTGGAGGCTAGGGGCCTTGGTGTTCACCCTGCTTCTCCTCCATCAACAACCACTCTTCACACGCCACCACACCAGCTTCCTTCTCTTCTCCCCCGACCTGCTCAGAAGCCTCCCCTGCCAGAGTGCCACCAGGCCTGTCCACTGTTTCTGGCATGGCTGCAGGCATCTCATCCCCTGTCCTGCAAAGCAAATGAGGCCTCAACAAGCACGAGAAGGAGATGCAATGGTGACTGAAGTGCCTATACCCTGCTGTGGACTAGTAGGAGAATCCACTACCCTGGTCCTGGAACCTGAAGGAGAAGTTCTGCTACATAGGGCTCCCTCAGTACAAACTGCAGGTAAGCTGCAAGGGTAAGGGGAGAGATCTAACAGTGCCGAGCAGAACTCACTCGGTAGACCAAGCTGGTTGGCCTGCCCTCTGTCTCCTTGAGCACTGGGATTAAAGACAAGCACCACCCCAGCAGGCTTCACATGCTCATTTTTGCTATAGTACATTTCAGGATAATTTAAATCTTGAGGAAAAAGTTAGTACTTGGTAAATAAAGTAAGATGATTTGAAGGAAACCTTTGAGAATAGAGTTGAGGAATGGTAAATTTAGAAAGTTTAATTTCCTTACTCATTAGATGCTCCATAGGATGGGCTGCTTACATCAGGTATCATAAAGAATTAAAATAAAATAAAATAAAATAAAATAAAATAAAATAAAATAAAATAAAATAAAATAAAATAAAATAAAATAAGAGCAGAAACGCATAGGTTTTCACGTATATACATTTAAGTTGAAACTTTGGCACTAGAATCCAGGGCATCTCACCATGTAGCATTAACACATGTTTGAAAATTGTGTAGTGTGAAAAGGAATAGAACCACCAGTATTAAAGCAATATTGTCAAGAAGGCAATAAAATGTTCTTCTAAATTTCTTCTTTCTCTTATTACCATATACACTGGTAGCAAGTTTAAAATGAGGAAAGGAGTCAGGTGGTAGCCTTTTTATTTTTTCTTACAAGAGAACAGGAAACAAAATTGACATTGACCCTGTTTTCCACTGACAGTTTTAAAGAACATCAATTCTACACTGAAAGGACTAAAAAAGCATCAGACACTAACAATTGGTCAGTAGACCTTCACAGGGCTTTGAGGTGATACTCAGCAGAAGCCACTTTGTAATCACTAGCAGTAAACAGCGAAGCAGAATTCTTTGCCAGATACTTAAGGAAATCATGCAAATAGCCCAGCAGTAATGGAAGGCTATGCTCATCGAAGGGTGTATTGGCCAACACTGCCCTCTTCTCACCAAGGGGCTTATAGGCCAACATTGCGCCGATTCTCACAAATAATCTCAGTAGGTGTGGTGCCCCATAGATGTGTGACACTGGCACATCAGGGTGAGCCAGCAGGATCTCAGCATACTGGGGCCTTTCAAACTCGTAGAGCAGCTGAGTGCCCAGCATCACATTGAAATACTTTTTTATCCCCCCCACAACTTCATCAACTGCGTACTCCTTATTATCAGCCCTTCCGTGTGACTTCGTACAATTGGCATACTCCTCAAGAATGGCATCTACATTCTCTTTAGCAGGGAGTTGGAACAACTGCTTCTGCCTAGTGACCAAGTCCCAGTCCTCCACCAGCCATGGTTTTAATTCTTCAGGAATCTTCACTTCCACTTCCACATCCACTCTCTTCTTCAACGCCTCCTCACTCTCCACAGTGGCAACAGCTCGTGCCATTTTCTTCCGTTGGGGCTGGGGCATTTTGCTGCTGCTGCCACCATCTCCATTGCCAGGAGTCTTCTGCTTGCTCTTGCTTGTCTTCCGCACAGAACCAGAAGGGGCCTTCTCAGCAGAGCGACCCCCCCCCCCCATCTTACTGGAAGGGCTGGTTCAAGATTCTTTGGCAGGGAAAGAGCAGACTCCTTTCCTGAGGCAGCTCTTCTCATCTGACTTCTCTGCATGTTGCTTCGAATTGCTTTCTTAGAGTTGTCTTCTTCAGCAGATTGTTGTCCACAAGTGTGAGAAGCCTACTTTCTGGAACTCATTCAACCCTGTTTTTAGTGCAAACTACACTCTTCTTTCTTTCCCTTCCAAGGATTCCTAGCAATTTCCAAGGCAGAGTCTTACAGTTCTCCGAGGATGGTCTGGAAAGACGAAGTGGGAATACAACCCCCTATTCTGCAGGCAGGAATGCTAACAGGTTCTGCAACCGGGTTCAGATCTCCAGATCCTTTACTGTACAGCAAAGTTAGCTTTTCTGATGATGACCTGAAAGGAGAATGCAGTTCTTTGCCGCACGGGACGTGTGATCACTGCTGCTCCTCCAACCTTAAACAAGGGAAATGTCATGTGATTCAGCTAGTGAGAAAAACCAGGGAGCAAAATGCATACGGAATGCTGAGCAAGCTATTCTGTTGCTGAGTTTGAAGGATAAAACCTGAAGAGTTGGGCTGAGGCTAGCAACAACCTTTTGGATGCCACGTTAGGACATCAGATCTAATTCTACAATCCCGTGGGCTGTTTTCTTTTACCTTGAGGCATGCTTTCTCTTTGAATGTACTGGAGACCTGGCTGTCCTGGACTTTGCTTTGTACACCAGGGTGGCCTCAAACTCACAGAGATCTGCCTGCCTCTGTCTGTGTAAATTTTTGACCAGTGTCAATTCATTACCATTTATGATCCCAACTTTTTATTAAGAGTTGAAAGGTTCAAAGGCAGACCATGACTTGAATCCCAGCACTTGAGAGGCAAAGACAGGTAGATCTCTGATTTTGAAGCCAGCATTGTCTACAGAGGGATTTCAAGGACAGCCAGATAACTCTGGGAGAGTCAGAGAGAGAGAGAGAGAGAGAGAGAGAGAGAGAGAGAGAGAGAGAGAGAGAAACAGAGACAGAGACAGAGTCAGAGGCAGAGACAGAGACAGAGCGAAAGAGACTTCGAAAGAAATGGCATGGTGAGCCATTTGAACACATAAATCCAAGCAGTCTGAGGAGACAAAAACTCTTGAGCCTGGGATGCAGAAGGAATGCCATCTCAATAATACCTAGAGTGCTGAATAGGTGCTGAAGCTTAAAAATGAATTATGCAAAGACAAAGACAAAAGACCTACTACTATAGTAATGATCTTTATATGGTACCAGTTAAAATGCCCAGCACAATAATGATATTCTGGTATTCGGGAAAGTATTGAATCAAGCATCATACTCTAATCATAAATATTCATGAGTTAGCAAAAGCATGAAACATGGATAATGAAATTCTCTAGCTTTGAGATTTTCCTGGCACACCTGTCCTAACACAGGTTAGATCAAGGAGAGACAACCTAAGATTGTGTGCATTAGTCAATGCTGACAATTTGAGTCATCTACAGCACTAAGAGATTCAATACACCAAAGAGGGTAAGAGTCTAACTTCCTTTAGCAGTTACAGCAAATATTTAAGCCAGTAGATGACTAAATTTCCAAACAAGAAAAAGAAAATAAAGAAATGAAAAGAAAAGAAGAGAAGAGAAAAGAAAAGAAAAGAAAACCAAAGAAAAGAAAAGAAAACAAAATTAAAGAAAAGCAATGGTTCCTTTGATCTGGAACAATTTGGGACACTGATATTTTTTTACCTACTCCTTGAATAAGGACCCCTACAATGATTTCATCAAGGCTAAAACTGTATTCGTCATTTTAAAAAATGGCCCAGTGGAAGGGCAATGAAAAAAGGAACACTACTACTCAGTTTCCCTCTCCTCACCAGTGTAGCACTGGCAAAGAGCAACAACCTGCTGCCCCATCGGACTGCATTCAGCCCCAGCTTCTAAAAGGTATCTATCTCCAGAGCAGGGTGCGGGTTTCCCTCAAAATTAAACATTCACAGGCAACATGATTCTAACGGAAATGAAGAGTGCTGCCTTGCTCGACCTCCTTAATCTCTCTTGTAGGTTTCAGATGGCAACAGAAAACGAGACACCTGTGGGGAGAAGCTAAGGGCCCGTGGGAAAAACTATGGTTTAGAGCAACCAGGACCCTTTCTGGAGCAGCATCCTGTCTGGGGGATTGCCAGCCCCATCTGCAACATGAGAAACAGTGCTGACAGACTGTTTCCTCCAAGCATCAATGGCTTTTAGCATTGCTTGCTTTCAAGACACAGTCTAGCTATGTAGCTCTGGCTGGACTGGCAACCCATGGCAGTCCTCCTGCCTCGGTAGAGTGCATGAGATCCCATACCCAGGTGCAGTTCTATTAAAAGTTAAAGGATAGGTCAAGACTATTCACAATAAAAAACCTTTTTTAATAGTCCTAACATACTCCTACATCAATCTCTTAACAGACTGTCGCCATAGGGGATGAAAGAAATCGTCACCACCCTTATCCTCCAAAAGCAAACGCTCCAGAAATGGTGGTCGAACATGGCAGAACTCACACCTCAAAATAAATAAATAAATAAATAGATAGATAAATAGATAGAAAAATAAATAAATACATACATACATATTAAAGAGACAAAAAAGCAATAACGATATAGATAAACAGTAGCCATGGTGGACATTTGGCTAGGTTTTTCGAGAAGCAGTAAACAGTGAGTCCAGAAGAGCACAAGAAGGCTCAGAGAGGGGTCTCGATGGAAAGAGACAGGAGGAGGATTATCGCCCTACCAATAACACAGGGCCCTGAATACCACCTTGCTTGGCTCAGAAAGCTTTGTAGGTCTGTTTCCTCAAACCTTAGTCTCAGGCTTCCAGCAAAAATGACTCACAACGCTGTGGTGTGTGAGAACGACTTAGGCCTATGACTGATTTGGAGGAAGGTTTAGGCTGGGAGAACAAGCAGGTGGTGAGCACATCTCAGCACTCCGCGTCTGAGGCACCCAGGGCTCCGGACTGAAAGGCAGGTTCACTGCTACCCCACTGGCCAGTCCTAAGGAACAGAGCTCTCCAACCACCACCCGGGCTGCCCTCCCAGCCTCCCTGCCAGCATCAAAAGACTCTGCTCACGGCCAACCAGGCAGCTGGCATGTTCTTCCAGGGATGCTCCGCCAGAGTCCTGACCCTGCCCTATGCAGCCCCGCCCCTCCTCCACCAACACATGACTCCTGTCATTCACTGGCCCGCCCGGGGCAGCGGGTGACCAAGGCACCCAACGGGAACTTTGGCCCCCGGCACCTCCAGATTTTGGCCCGCCGCCCTGTCGGGCTGCCCAGGTGGCTGAGCCCCACAGCAGAAGCAGCCCTACACTGATCAGTTGGTGCAGCTCCTTGCGCTGCCAACTGGGTACGGATCAGCACCGAGAGGGCAGCCAGCCGAAGGGGCAGGGGTCGGGCATCCTAGTAACCAAGGACAGCAAAGAGCCCGCCCCTGACTGAGGTCTTGTCCAATCAGCAGCCTCTCCTCCAGAAGAACAAAAGAATTGTTCCCGCCGATTCGTCAGCTTTCCAGTCAGGCAGCGAGTGCTCTTCCAGCACCTGTCCAGAATGCTTGGGGCAGGTGACTGTGATGAAACACTTGGCACATGCGCACCATTCCCAGCTTTGCCCCATGCTGGAGCTTTTGCTCCTAGCATCATGGCAAACTTGAGCATCCCACCTTGGGATTCTCACCCAAGCAACCCTTTCTGTTTTGAGCTGGCAGCACTTGTCCTCTCGCTCAAACTTTGGAAATGTCAACGGTATGGTATTTGATTTCTTGCCACCCTCTCTGCTTGGGGTCGACACAAGTTCTCTGGTGAGGACACTGAGCCGCAGAAGTGTGGCTGAACCAAGGTCACACAGACTTATGACTTGGTGCTGATAAGGTCCTCACCTCTTCTTGCTCCAGGATTAAGGAGGGTTTTCTAAGCACCGCCCAACAGTGCCTCTCCCCAGTCCAGAGGCACAGCCTTCTGGCCTATGTCTTAACTTTTTCCTTCCTATTCCCCACGTTGATTTTGCATAGATTTAAATCTGCCTGCGGCCCAAATCTCAGCACATAGTGGCCCCGTTTTGCACCAGAGCCCCAGAGCATCCCTTAAATTCCGAAGATACTTATCTTTTGCCCTAGGATATCAGGACTTGACTCCAAGGCAAACTAGAGTTCCCTGAATATGGCTATCCCTTCTTCTCCCTAGTAGGCCCCTAACCCTGGGCTTAACCTCACGATTAGGATACCAAGGGCATCACAGCACCTGGCCCAACACCAAAATATCCCGACAAACGCTGAGAACATTGAGCTTAAGCTTCTCGGAGGCTTGCTTGCTCTCTCTATCTCTATAAGATGAGGATGAACAAGAGGCAGATTTAAGAAGCTCGTGGAGTAAGCCAAGCTACTCAAGAGAAATCATCCATAAGCTACTCTCAGGCCGCTGAGCCTGAAGCTTCTAACACTCTTGTCTTGAATGGAAATCCCATCAGGAGGTGATTCAGTGGAAATGAGCACTTGTTGTCCTTGCAGACAACTTGAGGCCGGTTCTCAACACCCACAGCTGAGCAGCTCTCAGCAACCTGAAATTCCAGTTTCATGGGATTCAACACCCTTTTCTGGCCATCATATACACCAACACACACGAGGCATATATGAACACAGGCACACACGTACATATAAACATATTTTTATTTATTTACTTATTTTTACCATGTTCTTCCTGGGCAGAGCTTAGTAGAACACACCTCCAATCTCTTGAGGGGAAGAGGAAAGCCAATCTCTAAGTCTGAGGTCTAAACAGTGAATTACATGCCAACAAGGACTGCATAATCAGACCTCATCTCTAAAATAATAAAGACCAGAGGGGTGTTTGTTGTTGTTGTTGTTGTTGATATTGGTTTTGGTTTGTTTGTTTGTTTGTTTCCATAGAGGATATTTATAATTCTTCCTAGTGCCGGGTCTTGTTACTAACTCCACAATGGAGATTGTCCAATTCTCTGATTGGGTTCCTGCTCACCAATTTGACAAAAGGGGGATGATTAAATTAACTTGGAGATCCCAAGCATGTTGGTGCATGCCTCTAATCCCAGCACTCTGGCAGGCAGTGACAGTTGGATCTCTGTGCGTTCAAGTCCAGCCTGGTCTACAAACCGAGCACAGCAGGTCAGTGCTACATGGAGAAAAGCAAACAAACAAAGAAACAAAGAAGCCAATATTGGTCTAGAGAGTGCTCTGTGCTTAATACCCTTCCAGAGGCCCAAAGAGGAATTCCCAGCATTCACTGGCTTGCAACTGTATCTAAAGTTCCATTGAAGTTAACACCCTCTTCCTACCTCTGTGGTTGCCAGACTTGCATGTGGTGGACAGACATACATTCAGGAAAACATCCATATATATTACAGTGAATAAATAAACATACAAATAAGGCAAATACCAAACTGATTGTGGTTGTCAACATTTAAAATCCTAACACGTAAGTGAATGAAGAAAACAAGATCAAGAGTTTGATGTCTACCTGGATTACAAAACAAGTTGGTGACTTTCCTAGGCTACCCAGTAACAGTGTCAAAAACAAAACAGGGCAGGGAAAATGGCTCAGGGGATAAGAGTGCTTGCCACACTAACATAACTACAAAGGTGGATCCCTATAACCGATGCAGAAAGGACTCAGAGGTTAAGTTCCTTAGTTCAAACCCCAGCAAACACATGGGGGCTCATGACCATCGAGAATGAGATCTTCTGGTGTGCAGCTGCCCTCTACGGGTGTACAGGTGTACATGTATTCAGAATATTGAATACATAATACAGAAATAAATCTTTCAAAAATAAAAAAAAAATACAAGGAGGAGGGAGGAAGTTGTTCCCTGACTCCAGCACACTCTGTGACATGGGTTTATATGTGCATGTACACAATGCACACACACACACACACACAAACACAACCGGAAAAAAACAAAACAAACCAAAACAAAAACACAGAAAAAAAAATCTGTTCGGTTGCTTAAGGGCTATAATACTTTTGCGGTGCAAAGAGACTGGAGTATTCTCCAGAAACCTAAATGTTTGCAAGATGTTTTGAAAAGCTGGGGAAAATATGGACTGGACTGTGGAGATAAGTAATGGAGGTAGAGGGAATGATTCTTCATTCATGTTTATTAATTTATTCATTTATTGCCTTGAAACTTAGAAACAATTTCATTTAAGGCCTAAAGTACATTTCTAATATATCAACTTTTGAGAAAACTGTGTCTACAGAATAACGCACTGCTTCTGTCAAGTTAGAAAATACATTAGATTCAAATACAGAAACCTGATAAAAAATCTCCATCTTTCAAAACTTTGAGCAATGATAGAATTAATGCCGAAGGATCAATAAATGTGGATTTGAAGTGGATGGTCGGTTTCAGTCTAAAACTATAAAAAAAAAAGAGGAGCACAAATTCATGGGTTTTGACATATATACATGTAAGTTGAACCTTTGGCACTAGGAACCAGGGCATCTCACCATGTAGCATTAACACATGTTCGAAAATGGTGTAGTGTGAAATGGGATAGAACCGCCAGTATTAAAGCAATATTGTCAACTAGGCAATAAAATGTTCTTCTAAATTTCTTCTTTCTCTTATTACTGCATACACTGGTAGCAAGTTTAAAATGAGGAAAGCACTCAGGAGGTAGTCTTTTTATTTCTTCTTACAAGAGAACAGGAAACAAACTTAACATTGGCCCTGTTTTCCACTGACAGTTTTAAAGAACGTCAATTCTACACTGAAAGGACTAAACAAAAGAGTTTACAGGCATCAGACACTAACGATTGGTCAGTAGACCTTCACAGGGCTTTGAGGTGATACTCAGCAGAAGCCACTTTGTAATCACTGGCAGTAAACAGCGAAGCAGAATTCTTTGCCAGATACTGAAGGAAATCATGCAAATAGCCCAGCAGTAATGGAAGGCTATGCTCATCGAAGGGTGTATTGGCCAACACTGCCCTCTTCTCACCAAGGGGCTTATAGGCCAACATGGCGCCGATTCTCACAAATAATCTCAGTAGGTGTGGTGCCCCATAGATGTGTGACACTGGCACATCAGGGTGAGCCAGCAGGATCTCAGCATACTGGGGCCTTTCAAACTCGTAGAGCAGCTGAGTGCCCAGCATCACATTGAAATACTTTTTTATCCCCCCCACAACTTCATCAACTGCATACTCCTTATTATCAGCCCTTCCGGTGACTTCGTACAATTGGCATACTCCTCAAGAATGGCATCTACATTCTCTTTAGCAGGGAGTTGGAACAACTGCTTCTGCCTAGTGACCAAGTCCCAGTCCTCCACCAGCCATGGTTTTAATTCTTCAGGAATCTTCACTTCCACTTCCACATCCACTCTCTTCTTCAACGCCTCCTCACTCTCCACAGTGGCAACAGCTCGTGCCCTTTTCTTCCGTGGGGGCTGGGGCATTTTGCTGCTGCTGCCACCATCTCCATTGCCAGGAGTCTTCTGCTTGCTCTTGCTTGTCTTCCGCACAGAACCAGAAGGGGCCTTCTCAGCAGAGCGACCCCCCCATCTTCCTGGAAGGGCTGGTTCAAGACTCTTTGGCAGGGAAACAGCGGACTCCTTTCCTGAGGCAGCTCTTCTCATCTGACTTCTCTGCATGTTGCTTCGAATTGCTTTCTTAGAGTTGTCTTCTTCAGCAGATTGTTGTCCACAAGTGTGAGAAGCCTGCTTTCCGGAACTCATTCAACCCTGTTTTTAGTGCAAACTACACTCTTCTTTCTTTCCCTTCCAAGGATTCCTAGCAATTTCCAAGGCAGAGTCTTACAGTTCTCCGAGGATGGTCTGGAAAGACGAAGTGGGAATACAACCCCCTATTCTGCAGGCAGGAATGCTAACAGGTTCTGCAACCGGGTTCAGATCTCCAGATCCTTTACTGTACAGCAAAGTTAGCTTTTCTGATGATGACCTGAAAGGAGAATGCAGTTCTTTGCCGCACTGGACGTGTGATCACTGCTGCTCCTCCAACCTTAAACAAGGGAAACGTCATGTGATTCAGCTAGTGAGAAAAACCAGGGAGCAAAATGCATACGGAATGCTGAGCAAGCTATTCTGTTGCTGAGTTTGAAGGATAAAACCTGAAGAGTTGGGCTGAGGCTAGCAACAACCTTTTGGATGCCACGTTAGGACATCAGATCTAATTCTACAATCCCGTGGGCTGTTTTCTTTTACCTTGAGGCATGCTTTCTCTTTGAATGTACTGGAGACCTGGCTGTCCTGGACTTTGCTTTGTACACCAGGGTGGCCTCAAACTCACAGAGATCTGCCTGCCTCTGTCTGTGTAAATTTTTGACCAGTGTCAATTCCTTACCATTTATGATCCCAACTTTTTATTAAGAGTTGAAAGGTTCAAAGGCAGACCATGACTTGAATCCCAGCACTTGAGAGGCAAAGACAGGTAGATCTCTGATTTTGAAGCCAGCATTGTCTACAGAGGGATTTCAAGGACAGCCAGATAACTCTGGGAGAGTCAGAGAGAGAGAGAGAGAGAGAGAGAGAGAGAGAGAGAGAGAGAAGCAGAGACAGAGTCAGAGACAGAGAGACAGCGAAAGAGACTTCGAAAGAAATGGCATGGTGAGCCATTTGAACACATAAATCCAAGCAGTCTGAGGAGACAAAAACTCTTGAGCCTGGGATGCAGAAGGAATGCCATCTCAATAATACCTAGAGTGCTGAATAGGTGCTGAGGCTTACAAATGAATTATGCAAAGACAAAGACAAAAGACCTACTACTATAGTAATGATCTTTATGTGGTAGCAGTTAAAATGCCCAGCACAATAATGATATTCTGGTATTTGGGAAAGTATTGAATCAAGCATCATACTCTATTCATAATTATTCATGAGTTAGCAAAAGCATGAAACATGGATAATGAAATTCTCTTGCTTTGAGATTTTCCTGGCACACCTGTCCTAACACAGGTTAGATCAAGGAGAGACTCCCTAAGATTGTGTGCATTAGTCAATGCTGACAATTTGAGTCATCTACAGCACTAAGAGATTCAAATATACTCCAAAGAGGGTAAGAGTCTAACTTACTTTAGCAGTTACAGCAAATATTTAAGCCAGTAGATGACTAAATTTCCAAACAAGAAAAAGAAAATAAAGAAATGACAAGAAAAGAAGAGAAGAGAAAAGAAAAGAAAAGAAAAGAAAAGAAAAGAAAAGAAAATTAAAGAAAAGCAATGATTCCTTTGACCTGGAACAATTTGGGACACTGATATTTTATTACCTACTCCTTGAATAAGGACACCTACAATGATTTCATCAAGGCTAAAACTGTATTCGTCATTTTAAAAAATGGCCCAGTGGAAGGGCAATGAAAAAAGGAACACTACTACTCAGTTTCCCTCTCCTCACCAGTGTAGCACTGGCAAAGAGCAACAACCTGCTGCCCCATCGGACTGCATTCAGCCCCAGCCTCTAAAAGGTATCTATCTCCAGAGCAGGGTGCGGGTTTCCCTCAAAATTAAACATTCACAGGCAACATGATTCTAACGGAAATGAAGAGTGCTGCCTTGCTCGACCTCCTTAATCTCTCTTGTAGGTTTCAGATGGCAACAGAAAACGAGACACCTGTGGGGAGAAGCTAAGGGCCCGTGGGAAAAACTATGGTTTAGAGCAACCAGGACCCTTTCTGGAGCAGCATCCTGTCTGGGGGATTGCCAGCCCCATCTGCAACATGAGAAACAGTGCTGACAGACTGTTTCCTCCAAGCATCAATGGCTTTTAGCATTGCTTGCTTTCAAGACACAGTCTAGCTATGTAGCTCTGGCTGGACTGGCAACCCATGGCAGTCCTCCTGCCTCGGTAGAGTGCATGAGATCCCATACCCAGGTGCAGTACTATTAAAAGTTAAAGGATAGGTCAAGACTATTCACAATAAAAACCTTTTTTAATAGTCCTAACACACTCCAAATCAATCTCTTAACAGACTGTCGCCATAGGGGATGAAAGAAATCATCACCACCCTTATCCTCCAAAAGCAAACGCTCCAGAAATGGTGGTCGAACATGGCAGAACTCACACCTCAAAATTAATAAATAAATAGATAGATAGATAGATAGATAGATAGATAAATATATACATACATAATAAAGAGACAAATAAAGCAATAACGATATACATAAACAGTAGCCATGGTGGATATTTGGCTAGGTTTTTCGAGAAGCAGTAAACAGTGAGTCCAGAAGAGCACAGAAGGCTCAGAGAGGGGTCTCGATGGAAAGAGACAGGAGGAGGATTATCGCCCTACCAATAACACAGGGCCCTGAATACCACCTTGCTTGGCTCAGAAAGCTTTGTAGGCCTGTTTCCTCACACCTTAGTCTCAGCCTTCCAGCAAAAATGACTCACAACGCTGTGGTGTGTGAGAACGACTTAGGCCTATGACTGATTTGGAGGAAGGTTTAGGCTGGGAGAACAAGCAGGTGGTGAGCACATCTCAGCACTCCGCGTCTGAGGCACCCAGGGCTCCGGACTGAAAGGCAGGTTCACTGCTACCCCACTGGCCAGGCCTAGGGCACAGGGCTCTCCAACCACCACCCGGGCTGCCCTCCCAGCCTCCCTGCCAGCATCAAAAGACTCTGCTCACGGCCAACCAGGCAGCTGGCATGTTCTTCCAGGGATGCTCCGCCAGAGTCCTGACCCTGCCCTATGCAGCCCCGCCCCTCCTCCACCAACACATGACTCCTGTCATTCACTGGCCCGCCCGGGGCAGCGGGTGACCAAGGCACCCAACGGGAACTTTGGCCCCCGGCACCTCCAGATTTTGGCCCGCCGCCCTGGCGGGCTGCCCAGGTGGCTGAGCCCCACAGCAGAAGCAGCCCTACACTGACCAGTTGGTGCAGCTCCTTGCGCTGCCCACTGGGTACGGATCAGCACCGAGAGGGCTGCCAGCCGAAGGGGCAGGGGCCGGGCATCCTAGTAACCAAGGACAGCAAAGAGCCCGTCCCTGACTGAGGTCTTGTCCAATCAGCAGCCTCTCCTCCAGAAGAACAAAAGAATTCTTCCTGCCGATTCGTCAGCTTTCCAGTCAGGCAGCGAGTGCTCTTCCAGCACCTGTCCAGAATGCTTGGGGCAGGTGACTGTGACGAAACACTTGGCACATGCGCACCATTCTCAGCTTTGCCCCATGCTGGAACTTTTGCTCCTAGCATCATGGCAAACTGGAGCATCCCACCTTGGGATTCTCACCCGAGCAACCCTTTCTGTTTTGAGCTGGCAGCACTTGTCCTCTCGCTCACACTTTGGAAATGTCAACGGTATGGTATTTGATTTCTTGCCACCCTCTGTGCTTGGGGTCGACACAAGTTCTCTGGTGAGGACACTGAGCCGCAGAAGTGTGACTGAACCAAGGTCACACAGACTTATGACTTGGTGCTGATAAGGTCCTCACCTCTTCTCGCTCCAGGATTAAGGAGGGTTTTCTAAGCACCGCCCAACAGTGCCTCTCCCCAGTCCAGAGGCACAGCCTTCTGGCCTATGTCTTAACTTTTTCCTTCCTATTCCCCACGTTGATTTTGCATAGATTTAAATCTGCCTGCGGCCCAAATCTCAGCACATAGTGGCCCCGTTTTGCACCAGAGCCCCAGAGCATCCCTTAAATTCCGAAGATACTTATCTTTTGCCCTAGGATATCAGGATTTGACTCCAAGGCAAACTAGAGTTCCCTGAATATGGCTATCCCTTCTTCTCCCTAGTAGGCCCCTAACCCTGGGCTTGGCCTCACGATTAGGATACCAAGGGCATCACAGCACCTGGCCCAACACCAAAATATCCCGACAAACGCTGAGAACATTGAGCTTAAGCTTCTCGGAGGCTTGCTTGCTCTCTCTATCTCTATAAGATGAGGATGAACAAGAGGCAGATTTAAGAAGCTCGTGGAGTAAGCCAAGCTACTCAAGAGAAATCATCCATAAGCTACTCTCAGGCCGCTGAGCCTGAAGCTTCTAACACTCTTGTCTTGAATGGAAATCCCATCAGGAGGTGATTCAGTGGAAATGAGCACTTGTTGTCCTTGCAGACAACTTGAGGCCGGTTCTCAACACCCACAGCTGAGCAGCTCTCAGCAACCTGAAATTCCAGTTTCATGGGATTCAACACCCTTTTCTGGCCATCATATACACCAACACACACGAGGCATATATGAACACAGGCACACACGTACATATAAACATATTTTTATTTATTTACTTATTTTTACCATGTTCTTCCTGGGCAGAGCTTAGTAGAACACACCTCCAATCTCTTGAGGGGAAGAGGAAAGCCAATCTCTAAGTCTGAGGTCTAAACAGTGAATTACATGCCAACAAGGACTGCATAATCAGACCTCATCTCTAAAATAATAAAGACCAGAGGGGTGTTTGTTGTTGTTGTTGTTGTTGTTGATGATGTTGGTTTTTTGTTTGTTTGTTTGTTTGTTTGTTTGTTTCCATAGAGGATATTTATAATTCTTCCTAGTCCCGGGTCTTGTTACTAACTCCACAATGGAGATTGTCCAATTCTCTGATTGGGTTCCTGCTCACCAATTTGACAAAAGGGGGATGATTAAATTAACTTGGAGATCCCAAGCATGGTGGTGCATGCCTCTAATCCCAGCACTCTGGCAGGCAGTGACAGTTGGATCTCTGTGCGTTCAAGTCCAGCCTGGTCTACAAACCTAGCACAGCAGGTCTGTGCTACATGGAGAAAAGCAAACAAACAAAGAAACAAAGAAGCCAATATTGGTCTAGAGAGTGCTCTGTGCTTAATACTCTTCCAGAGGCCCAAGAGTAATTACCAGCATTCATTGGCTTGCAACTGTATCTAAAGTTCCATTGAAGTTAACACCCTCTTCCTACCTCTGTGGTTGCCAGACTTGCATGTGGTGGACAGACATACATTCAGGAAAACATCCATATATATTACAGTGAATGAATAAACATACAAATGAGGCAAATACCAAACTGATTGTGGGTGTCAACATTTAAAATCCTAACACGTAAGTGAATGAAGAAAACAAGATCAAGAGTTTGATGTCTACCTGGATTACAAAACAAGTTGGTGACTTTCCTAGGCTACCCAGTAACAGTGCCAAAAACAAAACAGGGCAGGGAAAATGGCTCAGGGGATAAGAGTGCTTGCCACACTAACATAACTACGAAGGTGGATCCCTATAACCGATGCAGACAGGACTCAGAGGTTAAGTTCCTTAGTTCAAACCCCAGCACCCACATGGAGGCTCATGACCATCGAGAATGAGATCTTCTGGTGTGCAGCTGCCCTCTACGGGTGTACAGGTGTACATGTATTCAGAATATTGAATACATAATAGAGAAATAAATCTTTCAAAAATAAAAAAAAAATACAAGGAGGAGGGAGGAAGTTGTTCCCTGACTCCAGCACACTCAGTGACATGGGTTTATATGTGCATGTACACAATGCACACACACACACACACACACACACAACCGGAAAAAAACAAAACAAACCAAAACAAAAACGCAGAAAAAAAAATCTGTTCGGTTGCTTAAGGGCTATAATACTTTTGCGGTGCAAAGAGACTGGAGTATTCTCCAGAAACCTAAATGTTTGCAAGATGTTTTGAAAAGCTGGGGAAAATTTGGACTGGACTGTGGAGATAAGTAATGGATGTAGAGGGAATGATTCTTCATTCATGTTTATTAATTTATTCATTTATTGCCTTGAAACTTAGAAACAATTTCATTTAAGGCCTAAAGTACATTTCTAATATATCAACTTTTGAGAAAACTGTGTCGACAGAATAACGCACTGCTTCTGTCAACTTAGAAAATACATTAGATTCAAATACAGAAACCTGATAAAAAATCTCCATCTTTCAAAACTTTGAGCAATGATAGAATTAATGCCGAAGGATCAATAAATGTGGATTTGAAGTGGATGGTCGGTTTCAGTCTAAAACTATAAAAAAAAAAAAGAGGAGCACAAATTCATGGGTTTTGACATATATACATGTAAGTTGAACCTTTGGCACTAGGAACCAGGGCATCTCACCATGTAGCATTAACACATGTTCGAAAATGGTGTAGTGTGAAATGGGATAGAACCGCCAGTATTAAAGCAATATTGTCAACTAGGCAATAAAATGTTCTTCTAAATTTCTTCTTTCTCTTATTACTGCATACACTGGTAGCAAGTTTAAAATGAGGAAAGCAGTCAGGAGGTAGTCTTTTTATTTCTTCTTACAAGAGAACAGGAAACAAACTTAACATTGGCCCTGTTTTCCACTGACAGTTTTAAAGAACGTCAATTCTACACTGAAAGGACTAAACAAAAGAGTTTACAGGCATCAGACACTAACGATTGGTCAGTAGACCTTCACAGGGCTTTGAGGTGATACTCAGCAGAAGCCACTTTGTAATCACTGGCAGTAAACAGCGAAGCAGAATTCTTTGCCAGATACTTAAGGAAATCATGCAAATAGCCCAGCAGTAATGGAAGGCTATGCTCATCGAAGGGTGTATTGGCCAACACTGCCCTCTTCTCACCAAGGGGCTTATAGGCCAACATGGCGCCGATTCTCACAAATAATCTCAGTAGGTGTGGTGCCCCATAGATGTGTGACACTGGCACATCAGGGTGAGCCAGCAGGATCTCAGCATACTGGGGCCTTTCAAACTCGTAGAGCAGCTGAGTGCCCAGCATCACATTGAAATACTTTTTTATCCCCCCCACAACTTCAGCAACTGCATACTCCTTATTATCAGCCCTTCCGTGTGACTTCGTACAATTGGCATACTCCTCAAGAATGGCATCTACATTCTCTTTAGCAGGGAGTTGGAACAACTGCTTCTGCCTAGTGACCAAGTCCCAGTCCTCCACCAGCCATGGTTTTAATTCTTCAGGAATCTTCACTTCCACTTCCACATCCACTCTCTTCTTCAACGCCTCCTCACTCTCCACAGTGGCAACAGCTCGTGCCCTTTTCTTCCGTGGGGGCTGGGGCATTTTGCTGCTGCTGCCACCATCTCCATTGCCAGGAGTCTTCTGCTTGCTCTTGCTTGTCTTCCGCACAGAACCAGAAGGGGCCTTCTCAGCAGAGCGACCCCCCCATCTTCCTGGAAGGGCTGGTTCAAGACTCTTTGGCAGGGAAACAGCGGACTCCTTTCCTGAGGCAGCTCTTCTCATCTGACTTCTCTGCATGTTGCTTCGAATTGCTTTCTTAGAGTTGTCTTCTTCAGCAGATTGTTGTCCACAAGTGTGAGAAGCCTGCTTTCCGGAACTCATTCAACCCTGTTTTTAGTGCAAACTACACTCTTCTTTCTTTCCCTTCCAAGGATTCCTAGCAATTTCCAAGGCAGAGTCTTACAGTTCTCCGAGGATGGTCTGGAAAGACGAAGTGGGAATACAACCCCCTATTCTGCAGGCAGGAATGCTAACAGGTTCTGCAACCGGGTTCAGATCTCCAGATCCTTTACTGTACAGCAAAGTTAGCTTTTCTGATGATGACCTGAAAGGAGAATGCAGTTCTTTGCCGCACTGGACGTGTGATCACTGCTGCTCCTCCAACCTTAAACAAGGGAAACGTCATGTGATTCAGCTAGTGAGAAAAACCAGGGAGCAAAATGCATACGGAATGCTGAGCAAGCTATTCTGTTGCTGAGTTTGAAGGATAAAACCTGAAGAGTTGGGCTGAGGCTAGCAACAACCTTTTGGATGCCACGTTAGGACATCAGATCTAATTCTACAATCCCGTGGGCTGTTTTCATTTACCTTGAGGCATGCTTTCTCTTTGAATGTACTGGAGACCTGGCTGTCCTGGACTTTGCTTTGTACACCAGGGTGGCCTCAAACTCACAGAGATCTGCCTGCCTCTGTCTGTGTAAATTTTTGACCAGTGTCAATTCCTTACCATTTATGATCCCAACTTTTTATTAAGAGTTGAAAGGTTCAAAGGCAGACCATGACTTGAATCCCAGCACTTGAGAGGCAAAGACAGGTAGATCTCTGATTTTGAAGCCAGCATTGTCTACAGAGGGATTTCAAGGACAGCCAGATAACTCTGGGAGAGTCAGAGAGAGAGAGAGAGAGAGAGAGAGAGAAGCAGAGACAGAGTCAGAGACAGAGAGACAGCGAAAGAGACTTCGAAAGAAATGGCATGGTGAGCCATTTGAACACATAAATCCAAGCAGTCTGAGGAGACAAAAACTCTTGAGCCTGGGATGCAGAAGGAATGCCATCTCAATAATACCTAGAGTGCTGAATAGGTGCTGAGGCTTACAAATGAATTATGCAAAGACAAAGACAAAAGACCTACTACTATAGTAATGATCTTTATGTGGTAGCAGTTAAAATGCCCAGCACAATAATGATATTCTGGTATTCGGGAAAGTATTGAATCAAGCATCATACTCTATTCATAATTATTCATGAGTTAGCAAAAGCATGAAACATGGATAATGAAATTCTCTTGCTTTGAGATTTTCCTGGCACACCTGTCCTAACACAGGTTAGATCAAGGAGAGACTCCCTAAGATTGTGTGCATTAGTCAATGCTGACAATTTGAGTCATCTACAGCACTAAGAGATTCAAATATACTCCAAAGAGGGTAAGAGTCTAACTTACTTTAGCAGTTACAGCAAATATTTAAGCCAGTAGATGACTAAATTTCCAAACAAGAAAAAGAAAATAAAGAAATGACAAGAAAAGAAGAGAAGAGAAAAGAAAAGAAAAGAAAAGAAAAGAAAAGAAAAGAAAAGAAAAGAAAATTAAAGAAAAGCAATGATTCCTTTGACCTGGAACAATTTGGGACACTGATATTTTATTACCTACTCCTTGAATAAGGACACCTACAATGATTTCATCAAGGCTAAAACTGTATTCGTCATTTTAAAAAATGGCCCAGTGGAAGGGCAATGAAAAAAGGAACACTACTACTCAGTTTCCCTCTCCTCACCAGTGTAGCACTGGCAAAGAGCAACAACCTGCTGCCCCATCGGACTGCATTCAGCCCCAGCCTCTAAAAGGTATCTATCTCCAGAGCAGGGTGCGGGTTTCCCTCAAAATTAAACATTCACAGGCAACATGATTCTAACGGAAATGAAGAGTGCTGCCTTGCTCGACCTCCTTAATCTCCCTTGTAGGTTTCAGATGGCAACAGAAAACGAGACACCTGTGGGGAGAAGCTAAGGGCCCGTGGGAAAAACTATGGTTTAGAGCAACCAGGACCCTTTCTGGAGCAGCATCCTGTCTGGGGGATTGCCAGCCCCATCTGCAACATGAGAAACAGTGCTGACAGACTGTTTCCTCCAAGCATCAATGGCTTTTAGCATTGCTTGCTTTCAAGACACAGTCTAGCTATGTAGCTCTGGCTGGACTGGCAACCCATGGCAGTCCTCCTGCCTCGGTAGAGTGCATGAGATCCCATACCCAGGTGCAGTACTATTAAAAGTTAAAGGATAGGTCAAGACTATTCACAATAAAAACCTTTTTTAATAGTCCTAACACACTCCAAATCAATCTCTTAACAGACTGTCGCCATAGGGGATGAAAGAAATCGTCACCACCCTTATCCTCCAAAAGCAAACGCTCCAGAAATGGTGGTCGAACATGGCAGAACTCACACCTCAAAATTAATAAATAGATAGATAGATAGATAGATAGATAGATAGATAGATAGATATATACATACATAATAAAGAGACAAATAAAGCAATAACGATATACATAAACAGTAGCCATGGTGGACATTTGGCTAGGTTTTTCGAGAAGCAGTAAACAGTGAGTCCAGAAGAGCACAGAAGGCTCAGAGAGGGGTCTCGATGGAAAGAGACAGGAGGAGGATTATCGCCCTACCAATAACACAGGGCCCTGAATACCACCTTGCTTGGCTCAGAAAGCTTTGTAGGCCTGTTTCCTCAAACCTTAGTCTCAGGCTTCCAGCAAAAATGACTCACAACGCTGTGGTGTGTGAGAACGACTTAGGCCTATGACTGATTTGGAGGAAGGTTTAGGCTGGGAGAACAAGCAGGTGGTGAGCACATCTCAGCACTCCGCGTCTGAGGCACCCAGGGCTCCGGACTGAAAGGCAGGTTCACTGCTACCCCACTGGCCAGGCCTAGGGCACAGGGCTCTCCAACCACCACCCGGGCTGCCCTCCCAGCCTCCCTGCCAGCATCAAAAGACTCTGCTCACGGCCAACCAGGCAGCTGGCATGTTCTTCCAGGGATGCTCCGCCAGAGTCCTGACCCTGCCCTATGCAGCCCCGCCCCTCCTCCACCAACACATGACTCCTGTCATTCACTGGCCCGCCCGGGGCAGCGGGTGACCAAGGCACCCAACGGGAACTTTGGCCCCCGGCACCTCCAGATTTTGGCCCGCCGCCTGGCGGGCTGCCCAGGTGGCTGAGCCCCACAGCAGAAGCAGCCCTACACTGACCAGTTGGTGCAGCTCCTTGCGCTGCCCACTGGGTACGGATCAGCACCGAGAGGGCTGCCAGCCGAAGGGGCAGGGGCCGGGCATCCTAGTAACCAAGGACAGCAAAGAGCCCGCCCCTGACTGAGGTCTTGTCCAATCAGCAGCCTCTCCTCCAGAAGAACAAAAGAATTCTTCCTGCCGATTCGTCAGCTTTCCAGTCAGGCAGCGAGTGCTCTTCCAGCACCTGTCCAGAATGCTTGGGGCAGGTGACTGTGACGAAACACTTGGCACATGCGCACCATTCTCAGCTTTGCCCCATGCTGGAGCTTTTGCTCCTAGCATCATGGCAAACTGGAGCATCCCACCTTGGGATTCTCACCCGAGCAACCCTTTCTGTTTTGAGCTGGCAGCACTTGTCCTCTCGCTCACACTTTGGAAATGTCAACGGTATGGTATTTGATTTCTTGCCACCCTCTGTGCTTGGGGTCGACACAAGTTCTCTGGTGAGGACACTGAGCCGCAGAAGTGTGGCTGAACCAAGGTCACACAGACTTATGACTTGGTGCTGATAAGGTCCTCACCTCTTCTCGCTCCAGGATTAAGGAGGGTTTTCTAAGCACCGCCCAACAGTGCCTCTCCCCAGTCCAGAGGCACAGCCTTCTGGCCTATGTCTTAACTTTTTCCTTCCTATTCCCCACGTTGATTTTGCATAGATTTAAATCTGCCTGCGGCCCAAATCTCAGCACATAGTGGCCCCGTTTTGCACCAGAGCCCCAGAGCATCCCTTAAATTCCGAAGATACTTATCTTTTGCCCTAGGATATCAGGATTTGACTCCAAGGCAAACTAGAGTTCCCTGAATATGGCTATCCCTTCTTCTCCCTAGTAGGCCCCTAACCCTGGGCTTGGCCTCACGATTAGGATACCAAGGGCATCACAGCACCTGGCCCAACACCAAAATATCCCGACAAACGCTGAGAACATTGAGCTTAAGCTTCTCGGAGGCTTGCTTGCTCTCTCTATCTCTATAAGATGAGGATGAACAAGAGGCAGATTTAAGAAGCTCGTGGAGTAAGCCAAGCTACTCAAGAGAAATCATCCATGAGCTACTCTCAGGCCGCTGAGCCTGAAGCTTCTAACACTCTTGTCTTGAATGGAAATCCCATCAGGAGGTGATTCAGTGGAAATGAGCACTTGTTGTCCTTGCAGACAACTTGAGGCCGGTTCTCAACACCCACAGCTGAGCAGCTCTCAGCAACCTGAAATTCCAGTTTCATGGGATTTAACACCCTTTTCTGGCCATCATATACACCAACACACACGAGGCATATATGAACACAGGCAAACACGTACATATAAACATATTTTTATTTATTTACTTATTTTTACCATGTTCTTCCTGGGCAGAGCTTAGTAGAACACACCTCCAATCTCTTGAGGGGAAGAGGAAAGCCAATCTCTAAGTCTGAGGTCTAAACAGTGAATTACATGCCAACAATGACTGCATAATCAGACCTCATCTCTAAAATAATAAAGACCAGAGGGGTGTTTGTTGTTGTTGTTGTTGTTGTTGATGATGTTGGTTTTTTGTTTGTTTGTTTGTTTGTTTGTTTCCATAGAGGATATTTATAATTCTTCCTAGTCCCGGGTCTTGTTACTAACTCCACAATGGAGATTGTCCAATTCTCTGATTGGGTTCCTGCTCACCAATTTGACAAAAGGGGGATGATTAAATTAACTTGGAGATCCCAAGCATGGTGGTGCATGCCTCTAATCCCAGCACTCTGGCAGGCAGTGACAGTTGGATCTCTGTGCGTTCAAGTCCAGCCTGGTCTACAAACCTAGCACAGCAGGTCTGTGCTACATGGAGAAAAGCAAACAAACAAAGAAACAAAGAAGCCAATATTGGTCTAGAGAGTGCTCTGTGCTTAATACTCTTCCAGAGGCCCAAGAGTAATTACCAGCATTCATTGGCTTGCAACTGTATCTAAAGTTCCATTGAAGTTAACACCCTCTTCCTACCTCTGTGGTTGCCAGACTTGCATGTGGTGGACAGACATACATTCAGGAAAACATCCATATATATTACAGTGAATGAATAAACATACAAATGAGGCAAATACCAAACTGATTGTGGGTGTCAACATTTAAAATCCTAACACGTAAGTGAATGAAGAAAACAAGATCAAGAGTTTGATGTCTACCTGGATTACAAAACAAGTTGGTGACTTTCCTAGGCTACCCAGTAACAGTGCCAAAAACAAAACAGGGCAGGGAAAATGGCTCAGGGGATAAGAGTGCTTGCCACACTAACATAACTACGAAGGTGGATCCCTATAACCGATGCAGACAGGACTCAGAGGTTAAGTTCCTTAGTTCAAACCCCAGCACCCACATGGAGGCTCATGACCATCGAGAATGAGATCTTCTGGTGTGCAGCTGCCCTCTACGGGTGTACAGGTGTACATGTATTCAGAATATTGAATACATAATAGAGAAATAAATCTTTCAAAAATAAAAAAAAAATACAAGGAGGAGGGAGGAAGTTGTTCCCTGACTCCAGCACACTCAGTGACATGGGTTTATATGTGCATGTACACAATGCACACACACACACACACACACACACAACCGGAAAAAAACAAAACAAACCAAAACAAAAACGCAGAAAAAAAAATCTGTTCGGTTGCTTAAGGGCTATAATACTTTTGCGGTGCAAAGAGACTGGAGTATTCTCCAGAAACCTAAATGTTTGCAAGATGTTTTGAAAAGCTGGGGAAAATTTGGACTGGACTGTGGAGATAAGTAATGGATGTAGAGGGAATGATTCTTCATTCATGTTTATTAATTTATTCATTTATTGCCTTGAAACTTAGAAACAATTTCATTTAAGGCCTAAAGTACATTTCTAATATATCAACTTTTGAGAAAACTGTGTCGACAGAATAACGCACTGCTTCTGTCAACTTAGAAAATACATTAGATTCAAATACAGAAACCTGATAAAAAATCTCCATCTTTCAAAACTTTGAGCAATGATAGAATTAATGCCGAAGGATCAATAAATGTGGATTTGAAGTGGATGGTCGGTTTCAGTCTAAAACTATAAAAAAAAAAAAGAGGAGCACAAATTCATGGGTTTTGACATATATACATGTAAGTTGAACCTTTGGCACTAGGAACCAGGGCATCTCACCATGTAGCATTAACACATGTTCGAAAATGGTGTAGTGTGAAATGGGATAGAACCGCCAGTATTAAAGCAATATTGTCAACTAGGCAATAAAATGTTCTTCTAAATTTCTTCTTTCTCTTATTACTGCATACACTGGTAGCAAGTTTAAAATGAGGAAAGCAGTCAGGAGGTAGTCTTTTTATTTCTTCTTACAAGAGAACAGGAAACAAACTTAACATTGGCCCTGTTTTCCACTGACAGTTTTAAAGAACGTCAATTCTACACTGAAAGGACTAAACAAAAGAGTTTACAGGCATCAGACACTAACGATTGGTCAGTAGACCTTCACAGGGCTTTGAGGTGATACTCAGCAGAAGCCACTTTGTAATCACTGGCAGTAAACAGCGAAGCAGAATTCTTTGCCAGATACTTAAGGAAATCATGCAAATAGCCCAGCACTAATGGAAGGCTATGCTCATCGAAGGGTGTATTGGCCAACACTGCCCTCTTCTCACCAAGGGGCTTATAGGCCAACATGGCGCCGATTCTCACAAATAATCTCAGTAGGTGTGGTGCCCCATAGATGTGTGACACTGGCACATCAGGGTGAGCCAGCAGGATCTCAGCATACTGGGGCCTTTCAAACTCGTAGAGCAGCTGAGTGCCCAGCATCACATTGAAATACTTTTTTATCCCCCCCACAACTTCATCAACTGCATACTCCTTATTATCAGCCCTTCCGTGTGACTTCGTACAATTGGCATACTCCTCAAGAATGGCATCTACATTCTCTTTAGCAGGGAGTTGGAACAACTGCTTCTGCCTAGTGACCAAGTCCCAGTCCTCCACCAGCCATGGTTTTAATTCTTCAGGAATCTTCACTTCCACTTCCACATCCACTCTCTTCTTCAACGCCTCCTCACTCTCCACAGTGGCAACAGCTCGTGCCCTTTTCTTCCGTGGGGGCTGGGGCATTTTGCTGCTGCTGCCACCATCTCCATTGCCAGGAGTCTTCTGCTTGCTCTTGCTTGTCTTCTGCACAGAACCAGAAGGGGCCTTCTCAGCAGAGCGACCCCCCCATCTTCCTGGAAGGGCTGGTTCAAGACTCTTTGGCAGGGAAACAGCGGACTCCTTTCCTGAGGCAGCTCTTCTCATCTGACTTCTCTGCATGTTGCTTCGAATTGCTTTCTTAGAGTTGTCTTCTTCAGCAGATTGTTGTCCACAAGTGTGAGAAGCCTGCTTTCCGGAACTCATTCAACCCTGTTTTTAGTGCAAACTACACTCTTCTTTCTTTCCCTTCCAAGGATTCCTAGCAATTTCCAAGGCAGAGTCTTACAGTTCTCCGAGGATGGTCTGGAAAGACGAAGTGGGAATACAACCCCCTATTCTGCAGGCAGGAATGCTAACAGGTTCTGCAACCGGGTTCAGATCTCCAGATCCTTTACTGTACAGCAAAGTTAGCTTTTCTGATGATGACCTGAAAGGAGAATGCAGTTCTTTGCCGCACTGGACGTGTGATCACTGCTGCTCCTCCAACCTTAAACAAGGGAAACGTCATGTGATTCAGCTAGTGAGAAAAACCAGGGAGCAAAATGCATACGGAATGCTGAGCAAGCTATTCTGTTGCTGAGTTTGAAGGATAAAACCTGAAGAGTTGGGCTGAGGCTAGCAACAACCTTTTGGATGCCACGTTAGGACATCAGATCTAATTCTACAATCCCGTGGGCTGTTTTCTTTTACCTTGAGGCATGCTTTCTCTTTGAATGTACTGGAGACCTGGCTGTCCTGGACTTTGCTTTGTACACCAGGGTGGCCTCAAACTCACAGAGATCTGCCTGCCTCTGTCTGTGTAAATTTTTGACCAGTGTCAATTCCTTACCATTTATGATCCCAACTTTTTATTAAGAGTTGAAAGGTTCAAAGGCAGACCATGACTTGAATCCCAGCACTTGAGAGGCAAAGATAGGTAGATCTCTGATTTTGAAGCCAGCATTGTCTACAGAGGGATTTCAAGGACAGCCAGATAACTCTGGGAGAGTCAGAGAGAGAGAGAGAGAGAGAGAGAGAGAGAGAGAGAGAAGCAGAGACAGAGTCAGAGACAGAGAGACAGCGAAAGAGACTTCGAAAGAAATGGCATGGTGAGCCATTTGAACACATAAATCCAAGCAGTCTGAGGAGACAAAAACTCTTGAGCCTGGGATGCAGAAGGAATGCCATCTCAATAATACCTAGAGTGCTGAATAGGTGCTGAGGCTTACAAATGAATTATGCAAAGACAAAGACAAAAGACCTACTACTATAGTAATGATCTTTATGTGGTAGCAGTTAAAATGCCCAGCACAATAATGATATTCTGGTATTTGGGAAAGTATTGAATCAAGCATCATACTCTATTCATAATTATTCATGAGTTAGCAAAAGCATGAAACATGGATAATGAAATTCTCTTGCTTTGAGATTTTCCTGGCACACCTGTCCTAACACAGGTTAGATCAAGGAGAGACTCCCTAAGATTGTGTGCATTAGTCAATGCTGACAATTTGAGTCATCTACAGCACTAAGAGATTCAAATATACTCCAAAGAGGGTAAGAGTCTAACTTACTTTAGCAGTTACAGCAAATATTTAAGCCAGTAGATGACTAAATTTCCAAACAAGAAAAAGAAAATAAAGAAATGACAAGAAAAGAAGAGAAGAGAAAAGAAAAGAAAAGAAAAGAAAAGAAAAGAAAAGAAAAGAAAAGAAAAGAAAAGAAAATTAAAGAAAAGCAATGATTCCTTTGACCTGGAACAATTTGGGACACTGATATTTTATTACCTACTCCTTGAATAAGGACACCTACAATGATTTCATCAAGGCTAAAACTGTATTCGTCATTTTAAAAAATGGCCCAGTGGAAGGGCAATGAAAAAAGGAACACTACTACTCAGTTTCCCTCTCCTCACCAGTGTAGCACTGGCAAAGAGCAACAACCTGCTGCCCCATCGGACTGCATTCAGCCCCAGCCTCTAAAAGGTATCTATCTCCAGAGCAGGGTGCGGGTTTCCCTCAAAATTAAACATTCACAGGCAACATGATTCTAACGGAAATGAAGAGTGCTGCCTTGCTCGACCTCCTTAATCTCCCTTGTAGGTTTCAGATGGCAACAGAAAACGAGACACCTGTGGGGAGAAGCTAAGGGCCCGTGGGAAAAACTATGGTTTAGAGCAACCAGGACCCTTTCTGGAGCAGCATCCTGTCTGGGGGATTGCCAGCCCCATCTGCAACATGAGAAACAGTGCTGACAGACTGTTTCCTCCAAGCATCAATGGCTTTTAGCATTGCTTGCTTTCAAGACACAGTCTAGCTATGTAGCTCTGGCTGGACTGGCAACCCATGGCAGTCCTCCTGCCTCGGTAGAGTGCATGAGATCCCATACCCAGGTGCAGTACTATTAAAAGTTAAAGGATAGGTCAAGACTATTCACAATAAAAACCTTTTTTAATAGTCCTAACACACTCCAAATCAATCTCTTAACAGACTGTCGCCATAGGGGATGAAAGAAATCGTCACCACCCTTATCCTCCAAAAGCAAACGCTCCAGAAATGGTGGTCGAACATGGCAGAACTCACACCTCAAAATTAATAAATAAATAGATAGATAGATAGATAGATAGATAGATAGATAGATAAATATATACATACATAATAAAGAGACAAATAAAGCAATAACGATATACATAAACAGTAGCCATGGTTGACATTTGGCTAGGTTTTTCGAGAAGCAGTAAACAGTGAGTCCAGAAGAGCACAGAAGGCTCAGAGAGGGGTCTCGATGGAAAGAGACAGGAGGAGGATTATCGCCCTACCAATAACACAGGGCCCTGAATACCACCTTGCTTGGCTCAGAAAGCTTTGTAGGCCTGTTTCCTCAAACCTTAGTCTCAGGCTTCCAGCAAAAATGACTCACAACGCTGTGGTGTGTGAGAACGACTTAGGCCTATGACTGATTTGGAGGAAGGTTTAGGCTGGGAGAACAAGCAGGTGGTGAGCACATCTCAGCACTCCGCGTCTGAGGCACCCAGGGCTCCGGACTGAAAGGCAGGTTCACTGCTACCCCACTGGCCAGGCCTAGGGCACAGGGCTCTCCAACCACCACCCGGGCTGCCCTCCCAGCCTCCCTGCCAGCATCAAAAGACTCTGCTCACGGCCAACCAGGCAGCTGGCATGTTCTTCCAGGGATGCTCCGCCAGAGTCCTGACCCTGCCCTATGCAGCCCCGCCCCTCCTCCACCAACACATGACTCCTGTCATTCACTGGCCCGCCCGGGGCAGCGGGTGACCAAGGCACCCAACGGGAACTTTGGCCCCCGGCACCTCCAGATTTTGGCCCGCCGCCTGGCGGGCTGCCCAGGTGGCTGAGCCCCACAGCAGAAGCAGCCCTACACTGACCAGTTGGTGCAGCTCCTTGCGCTGCCCACTGGGTACGGATCAGCACCGAGAGGGCTGCCAGCCGAAGGGGCAGGGGCCGGGCATCCTAGTAACCAAGGACAGCAAAGAGCCCGCCCCTGACTGAGGTCTTGTCCAATCAGCAGCCTCTCCTCCAGAAGAACAAAAGAATTCTTCCTGCCGATTCGTCAGCTTTCCAGTCAGGCAGCGAGTGCTCTTCCAGCACCTGTCCAGAATGCTTGGGGCAGGTGACTGTGACGAAACACTTGGCACATGCGCACCATTCTCAGCTTTGCCCCATGCTGGAGCTTTTGCTCCTAGCATCATGGCAAACTGGAGCATCCCACCTTGGGATTCTCACCCGAGCAACCCTTTCTGTTTTGAGCTGGCAGCACTTGTCCTCTCGCTCACACTTTGGAAATGTCAACGGTATGGTATTTGATTTCTTGCCACCCTCTGTGCTTGGGGTCGACACAAGTTCTCTGGTGAGGACACTGAGCCGCAGAAGTGTGGCTGAACCAAGGTCACACAGACTTATGACTTGGTGCTGATAAGGTCCTCACCTCTTCTCGCTCCAGGATTAAGGAGGGTTTTCTAAGCACCGCCCAACAGTGCCTCTCCCCAGTCCAGAGGCACAGCCTTCTGGCCTATGTCTTAACTTTTTCCTTCCTATTCCCCACGTTGATTTTGCATAGATTTAAATCTGCCTGCGGCCCAAATCTCAGCACATAGTGGCCCCGTTTTGCACCAGAGCCCCAGAGCATCCCTTAAATTCCGAAGATACTTATCTTTTGCCCTAGGATATCAGGATTTGACTCCAAGGCAAACTAGAGTTCCCTGAATATGGCTATCCCTTCTTCTCCCTAGTAGGCCCCTAACCCTGGGCTTGGCCTCACGATTAGGATACCAAGGGCATCACAGCACCTGGCCCAACACCAAAATATCCCGACAAACGCTGAGAACATTGAGCTTAAGCTTCTCGGAGGCTTGCTTGCTCTCTCTATCTCTATAAGATGAGGATGAACAAGAGGCAGATTTAAGAAGCTCGTGGAGTAAGCCAAGCTACTCAAGAGAAATCATCCATGAGCTACTCTCAGGCCGCTGAGCCTGAAGCTTCTAACACTCTTGTCTTGAATGGAAATCCCATCAGGAGGTGATTCAGTGGAAATGAGCACTTGTTGTCCTTGCAGACAACTTGAGGCCGGTTCTCAACACCCACAGCTGAGCAGCTCTCAGCAACCTGAAATTCCAGTTTCATGGGATTTAACACCCTTTTCTGGCCATCATATACACCAACACACACGAGGCATATATGAACACAGGCAAACACGTACATATAAACATATTTTTATTTATTTACTTATTTTTACCATGTTCTTCCTGGGCAGAGCTTAGTAGAACACACCTCCAATCTCTTGAGGGGAAGAGGAAAGCCAATCTCTAAGTCTGAGGTCTAAACAGTGAATTACATGCCAACAAGGACTGCATAATCAGACCTCATCTCTAAAATAATAAAGACCAGAGGGGTGTTTGTTGTTGTTGTTGTTGTTGTTGATGATGTTGGTTTTTTGTTTGTTTGTTTGTTTGTTTGTTTCCATAGAGGATATTTATAATTCTTCCTAGTCCCGGGTCTTGTTACTAACTCCACAATGGAGATTGTCCAATTCTCTGATTGGGTTCCTGCTCACCAATTTGACAAAAGGGGGATGATTAAATTAACTTGGAGATCCCAAGCATGGTGGTGCATGCCTCTAATCCCAGCACTCTGGCAGGCAGTGACAGTTGGATCTCTGTGCGTTCAAGTCCAGCCTGGTCTACAAACCGAGCACAGCAGGTCAGTGCTACATGGAGAAAAGCAAACAAACAAAGAAACAAAGAAGCCAATATTGGTCTAGAGAGTGCTCTGTGCTTAATACTCTTCCAGAGGCCCAAGAGTAATTCCCAGCATTCATTGGCTTGCAACTGTATCTAAAGTTCCATTGAAGTTAACACCCTCTTCCTACCTCTGTGGTTGCCAGACTTGCATGTGGTGGACAGACATACATTCAGGAAAACATCCATATATATTACAGTGAATGAATAAACATACAAATAAGGCAAATACCAAACTGATTGTGGGTGTCAACATTTAAAATCCTAACACGTAAGTGAATGAAGAAAACAAGATCAAGAGTTTGATGTCTACCTGGATTACAAAACAAGTTGGTGACTTTCCTAGGCTACCCAGTAACAGTGCCAAAAACAAAACAGGGCAGGGAAAATGGCTCAGGGGATAAGAGTGCTTGCCACACTAACATAACTACGAAGGTGGATCCCTATAACCGATGCAGACAGGACTCAGAGGTTAAGTTCCTTAGTTCAAACCCCAGCACCCACATGGAGGCTCATGACCATCGAGAATGAGATCTTCTGGTGTGGAGCTGCCCTCTACGGGTGTACAGGTGTACATGTATTCAGAATATTGAATACATAATAGAGAAATAAATCTTTCAAAAATAAAAAAAAAATACAAGGAGGAGGGAGGAAGTTGTTCCCTGACTCCAGCACACTCTGTGACGTGGGTTTATATGTGCATGTACACAATGCACACACACACACACACACACACACACACACACAACCGGAAAAAAAAACAAAACAAAAACGCAGAAAAAAAAATCTGTTCCGTTGCTTAAGGGCTATAATACTTTTGCGGTGCAAAGAGACTGGAGTATTCTCCAGAAACCTAAATGTTTGCAAGATGTTTTGAAAAGCTGGGGAAAATTTGGACTGGACTGTGGAGATAAGTAATGGAGATAGAGGGAATGATTCTTCATTCATGTTTATTAATTTATTCATTTATTGCCTTGAAACTTAGAAACAATTTCATTTAAGGCCTAAAGTACATTTCTAATATATCAACTTTTGAGAAAACTGTGTCTACAGAATAACGCACTGCTTCTGTCAAGTTAGAAAATACATTAGATTCAAATACAGAAACCTGATAAAAAATCTCCATCTTTCAAAACTTTGAGCAATGACAGAATTAATGCTGAAGGATCAATAAATGTGGATTTGAAGTGGATGGTCGGTTTCAGGCTAAAAGTATATATAAAAAAAAAAAGAAGAGCACAAATTCATGGGTTTTGACGTATATACATGTAAGTTGAACCTTTGGCACTAGGAACCAGGGCATCTCACCATGTAGCATTAACACATGTTCGAAAATGGTGTAGTGGGAAATGGGATAGAACCGCCAGTATTAAAGCAATATTGTCAACTAGGCAATAAAATGTTCTTCTAAATTTCTTCTTTCTCTTATTACTGCATACACTGGTAGCAAGTTTAAAATGAGGAAAGCAGTCAGGAGGTAGTCTTTTTATTTCTTCTTACAAGAGAACAGGAAACAAACTTAACATTGGCCCTGTATTCCACTGACAGTTTTAAAGAACGTCAATTCTACACTGAAAGGACTAAACAAAAGAGTTTACAGGCATCAGACACTAACGATTGGTCAGTAGACCTTCACAGGGCTTTGAGGTGATACTCAGCAGAAGCCACTTTGTAATCACTGGCAGTAAACAGCGAAGCAGAATTCTTTGCCAGATACTTAAGGATATCATGCAAATAGCCCAGCAGTAATGGAAGGCTATGCTCATCGAAGGGTGTATTGGCCAACACTGCCCTCTTCTCACCAAGGGGCTTATAGGCCAACATGGCGCCGATTCTCACAAATAATCTCAGTAGGTGTGGTGCCCCATAGATGTGTGACACTGGCACATCAGGGTGAGCCAGCAGGATCTCAGCATACTGGGGCCTTTCAAACTCGTAGAGCAGCTGAGTGCCCAGCATCACATTGAAATACTTTTTTATCCCCCCCACAACTTCATCAACTGCATACTCCTTATTATCAGCCCTTCCGTGTGACTTCGTACAATTGGCATACTCCTCAAGAATGGCATCTACATTCTCTTTAGCAGGGAGTTGGAACAACTGCTTCTGCCTAGTGACCAAGTCCCAGTCCTCCACCAGCCATGGTTTTAATTCTTCAGGAATCTTCACTTCCACTTCCACATCCACTCTCTTCTTCAATGCCTCCTCACTCTCCACAGTGGCAACAGCTCGTGCCCTTTTCTTCCGTGGGGGCTGGGGCATTTTGCTGCTGCTGCCACCATCTCCATTGCCAGGAGTCTTCTGCTTGCTCTTGCTTGTCTTCTGCACAGAACCAGAAGGGGCCTTCTCAGCAGAGCGACCCCCCCATCTTCCTGGAAGGGCTGGTTCAAGACTCTTTGGCAGGGAAACAGCAGACTCCTTTCCTGAGGCAGCTCTTCTCATCTGACTTCTCTGCATGTTGCTTCGAATTGCTTTCTTAGAGTTGTCTTCTTCAGCAGATTGTTGTCCACAAGTGTGAGAAGCCTGCTTTCCGGAACTCATTCAACCCTGTTTTTAGTGCAAACTACACTCTTCTTTCTTTCCCTTCCAAGGATTCCTAGCAATTTCCAAGGCAGAGTCTTACAGTTCTCCGAGGATGGTCTGGAAAGACGAAGTGGGAATACAACCCCCTATTCTGCAGGCAGGAATGCTAACAGGTTCTGCAACCGGGTTCAGATCTCCAGATCCTTTACTGTACAGCAAAGTTAGCTTTTCTGATGATGACCTGAAAGGAGAATGCAGTTCTTTGCCGCACTGGACGTGTGATCACTGTTGCTCCTCCAACCTTAAACAAGGGAAACGTCATGTGATTCAGCTAGTGAGAAAAACCAGGGAGCAAAATGCATACGGAATGCTGAGCAAGCTATTCTGTTGCTGAGTTTGAAGGATAAAACCTGAAGAGTTGGGCTGAGGCTAGCAACAACCTTTTGGATGCCACGTTAGGACATCAGATCTAATTCTACAATCCCGTGGGCTGTTTTCTTTTACCTTGAGGCATGCTTTCTCTTTGAATGTACTGGAGATCTGGCTGTCCTGGACTTTGCTTTGTACACCAGGGTGGCCTCAAACTCACAGAGATCTGCCTGCCTCTGTCTGTGTAAATTTTTGACCAGTGTCAATTCCTTACCATTTATGATCCCAACTTTTTATTAAGAGTTGAAAGGTTCAAACATGGGATATACTCACTTATATAGACCTATAAGATATGATAAACATAATGAAATCTATACACCTAAAAAAGATAATCAATTGAGCGGACATGGGGTAAGATGATCAATCCTCGTTTAGAAAGACAGATGGGATGTGCATTGAACGTATGACAGGAGTCTACTGAGCGCATCTGAAAGACTCTAACTAGCAGTGTTTTCAAAGCAAAGACTCATGACCAAACCTTTGGCAGAGTACAGGGAATCATAAGAAAGAAGGGGAGTTAGTCTGATGGGGAAAGGATAGGAGCTCCACAAGGACCAAATATATCTGGGCACAGGGTCTTTTCTGAGACTGACATTCAACCAAGGACCATGTATGGATATAACCTAGAACCTCCACTCAGATGTAGCCTGTGGTAGCTCAGTAACCAATTGGTTTCCCAAAGTGAGGGGAACAGGGACTATTTCTAACAGGAACTCGATGACTGGCTCTTTGGTCTCCCCACCCCCGAAGGGAGGAGCAGTCCTGTTAGGCCACAGAGGAGGGCTTTGCAGCCAGTCCTGAAGATACCTGATAAAACAGGATCAGATGAATGGGGAGGAGGTCCCCCCCATCAGTGGACTTGGAAAGGGGCACGGTGGAGATGAGGGAGGGAGGGAGGGAGGGACTGGGAGGGAATGAGGGATCGGGACACGGCTGGGATACAGAGTTAATAAAATGTAACTGATAAAAAAAAATAAAATAAATTAAAAAAAAAAAAAGAGTTGAAAGGTTCAAAGGCAGACCATGACTTGAATCCCAGCACTTGAGAGGCAAAGATAGGTAGATCTCTGATTTTGAAGCCAGCATTGTCTACAGAGGGATTTCAAGGACAGCCAGATAACTCTGGGAGAGTCAGAGAGAGAGAGAGAGAGAGAGAGAGAGAGAGAGAGAGAGAGAGAAGCAGAGACAGAGTCAGAGACAGAGAGACAGCGAAAGAGACTTCGAAAGAAATGGCATGGTGAGCCATTTGAACACATAAATCCAAGCAGTCTGAGGAGACAAAAACTCTTGAGCCTGGGATGCAGAAGGAATGCCATCTCAATAATACCTAGAGTGCTGAATAGGTGCTGAGGCTTACAAATGAATTATGCAAAGACAAAGACAAAAGACCTACTACTATAGTAATGTTCTTTATGTGGTAGCAGTTAAAATGCCCAGCACAATAATGATATTCTGGTATTTGGGAAAGTATTGAATCAAGCATCATACTCTATTCATAATTATTCATGAGTTAGCAAAAGCATGAAACATGGATAATGAAATTCTCTTGCTTTGAGATTTTCCTGGCACAACTGTCCTAACACAGGTTAGATCAAGGAGAGACTCCCTAAGATTGTGTGCATTAGTCAATGCTGACAATTTGAGTCATCTACAACACTAAGAGATTCAATACTCCAAAGAGGGTAAGAGTCTAACTTACTTGAGCAGTTACAGCAAATATTTAAGCCAGTAGATGACTAAATTTCCAAACAAGAAAAAGAAAATAAAGAAATGACAAGAAAAGAAGAGAAGAGAAAAGAAAAGAAAAGAAAAGAAAAGAAAATTAAAGAAAAGCAATAATTCCTTTGACCTGGAACAATTTGGGACACTGATATTTTATTACCTACTCCTTGAATAAGGACACCTACAATGATTTCATCAAGGCTAAAACTGTATTCGTCATTTTAAAAAATGGCCCAGTGGAAGGGCAATGAAAAAAGGAACACTACTACTCAGTTTCCCTCTCCTCACCAGTGTAGCACTGGCAAAGAGCAACAACCTGCTGCCCCATCGGACTGCATTCAGCCCCAGCCTCTAAAAGGTATCTATCTCCAGAGCAGGGTGCGGGTTTCCCTCAAAATTAAACATTCACAGGCAACATGATTCTAACGGAAATGAAGAGTGCTGCCTTGCTCGACCTCCTTAATCTCCCTTGTAGGTTTCAGATGGCAACAGAAAACGAGACACCTGTGGGGAGAAGCTAAGGGCCCGTGGGAAAAACTATGCTTTAGAGCAACCAGGACCCTTTCTGGAGCAGCATCCTGTCTGGGGGATTGCCAGCCCCATCTGCAACATGAGAAACAGTGCTGACAGACTGTTTCCTCCAAGCATCAATGGCTTTTAGCATTGCTTGCTTTCAAGACACAGTCTAGCTATGTAGCTCTGGCTGGACTGGCAACCCATGGCAGTCCTCCTGCCTCGGTAGAGTGCATGAGATCCCATACCCAGGTGCAGTACTATTAAAAGTTAATGGGATAGGTCAAGACTATTCACAATAAAAACCTTTTTTAATAGTCCTAACACACTCCAAATCAATCTCTTAACAGACTGTCGCCATAGGGGATGAAAGAAATCGTCACCACCCTTATCCTCCAAAAGCAAACGCTCCAGAAATGGTGGTCGAACATGGCAGAACTCACACCTCAAAATTAATAAATAAATAGATAGATAGATAGATAGATAGATAAATAAATAAATATATACATACATAATAAAGAGACAAATAAAGCAATAACGATATACATAAACAGTAGCCATGGTGGACATTTGGCTAGGTTTTTCGAGAAGCAGTAAACAGTGAGTCCAGAAGAGCACAGAAGGCTCAGAGAGGGGTCTCGATGGAAAGAGACAGGAGGAGGATTATCGCCTTAACAATAACACAGGGCCCTGAATACCACCTTGCTTGGCTCAGAAAGCTTTGTAGGCCTGTTTCCTCACACCTTAGTCTCAGCCTTCCAGCAAAAATGACTCACAACGCTGTGGTGTGTGAGAACGACTTAGGCCTATGACTGATTTGGAGGAAGGTTTAGGCTGGGAGAACAAGCAGGTGGTGAGCACATCTCAGCACTCCGCGTCTGAGGCACCCAGGGCTCCGGACTGAAAGGCAGGTTCACTGCTACCCCACTGGCCAGGCCTAGGGCACAGGGCTCTCCAACCACCACCCGGGCTGCCCTCCCAGCCTCCCTGCCAGCATCAAAAGACTCTGCTCACGGCCAACCAGGCAGCTGGCATGTTCTTCCAGGGATGCTCCGCCAGAGTCCTGACCCTGCCCTATGCAGCCCCGCCCCTCCTCCACCAACACATGACTCCTGTCATTCACTGGCCCGCCCGGGGCAGCGGGTGACCAAGGCACCCAACGGGAACTTTGGCCCCCGGCACCTCCAGATTTTGGCCCGCTGCCCTGGCGGGCTGCCCAGGTGGCTGAGCCCCACAGCAGAAGCAGCCCTACACTGACCAGTTGGTGCAGCTCCTTGCGCTGCCCACTGGGTACGGATCAGCACCGAGAGGGCTGCCAGCCGAAGGGGCAGGGGCCGGGCATCCTAGTAACCAAGGACAGCAAAGAGCCCGCCCCTGACTGAGGTCTTGTCCAATCAGCAGCCTCTCCTCCAGAAGAACAAAAGAATTCTTCCTGCCGATTCGTCAGCTTTCCAGTCAGGCAGCGAGTGCTCTTCCAGCACCTGTCCAGAATGCTTGGGGCAGGTGACTGTGACGAAACACTTGGCACATGCGCACCATTCTCAGCTTTGCCCCATGCTGGAGCTTTTGCTCCTAGCATCATGGCAAACTGGAGCATCCCACCTTGGGATTCTCACCCGAGCAACCCTTTCTGTTTTGAGCTGGCAGCACTTGTCCTCTCGCTCACACTTTGGAAATGTCAACGGTATGGTATTTGATTTCTTGCCACCCTCTGTGCTTGGGGTCGACACAAGTTCTCTGGTGAGGACACTGAGCCGCAGAAGTGTGGCTGAACCAAGGTCACACAGACTTATGACTTGGTGCTGATAAGGTCCTCACCTCTTCTCGCTCCAGGATTAAGGAGGGTTTTCTAAGCACCGCCCAACAGTGCCTCTCCCCAGTCCAGAGGCACAGCCTTCTGGCCTATGTCTTAACTTTTTCCTTCCTATTCCCCACGTTGATTTTGCATAGATTTAAATCTGCCTGCGGCCCAAATCTCAGCACATAGTGGCCCCGTTTTGCACCAGAGCCCCAGAGCATCCCTTAAATTCCGAAGATACTTATCTTTTGCCCTAGGATATCAGGATTTGACTCCAAGGCAAACTAGAGTTCCCTGAATATGGCTATCCCTTCTTCTCCCTAGTAGGCCCCTAACCCTGGGCTTGGCCTCACGATTAGGATACCAAGGGCATCACAGCACCTGGCCCAACACCAAAATATCCCGACAAACGCTGAGAACATTGAGCTTAAGCTTCTCGGAGGCTTGCTTGCTCTCTCTATCTCTATAAGATGAGGATGAACAAGAGGCAGATTTAAGAAGCTCGTGGAGTAAGCCAAGCTACTCAAGAGAAATCATCCATGAGCTACTCTCAGGCCGCTGAGCCTGAAGCTTCTAACACTCTTGTCTTGAATGGAAATCCCATCAGGAGGTGATTCAGTGGAAATGAGCACTTGTTGTCCTTGCAGACAACTTGAGGCCGGTTCTCAACACCCACAGCTGAGCAGCTCTCAGCAACCTGAAATTCCAGTTTCATGGGATTTAACACCCTTTTCTGGCCATCATATACACCAACACACACGAGGCATATATGAACACAGGCACACACGTACATATAAACATATTTTTATTTATTTACTTATTTTTACCATGTTCTTCCTGGGCAGAGCTTAGTAGAACACACCTCCAATCTCTTGAGGGGAAGAGGAAAGCCAATCTCTAAGTCTGAGGTCTAAACAGTGAATTACATGCCAACAAGGACTGCATAATCAGACCTCATCTCTAAAATAATAAAGACCAGAGGGGTGTTTGTTGTTGTTGTTGTTGTTGATGATGTTGGTTTTTTGTTTGTTTGTTTGTTTGTTTGTTTGTTTCCATAGAGGATATTTATAATTCTTCCTAGTCCCGGGTCTTGTTACTAACTCCACAATGGAGATTGTCCAATTCTCTGCTTGGGTTCCTGCTCACCAATTTGACAAAAGGGGGATGATTAAATTAACTTGGAGATCCAAAGCATGGTGATGAATGCCTCTAATCCCAGCACTCTGGCAGGCAGTGACAGTTGGATCTCTGTGCGTTCAAGTCCAGCCTGGTCTACAAACCGAGCACAGCAGGTCTGTGCTACATGGAGAAAAGCAAACAAACAAAGAAACAAAGAAGCCAATATTGGTCTAGAGAGTGCTCTGTGCTTAATACTCTTCCAGAGGCCCAAGAGTAATTCCCAGCATTCATTGGCTTGCAACTGTATCTAAAGTTCCATTGAAGTTAACACCCTCTTCCTACCTCTGTGGTTGCCAGACTTGCATGTGGTGGACAGACATACATTCAGGAAAACATCCATATATATTACAGTGAATGAATAAACATACAAATAAGGCAAATACCAAACTGATTGTGGGTGTCAACATTTAAAATCCTAACACGTAAGTGAATGAAGAAAACAAGATCAAGAGTTTGATGTCTACCTGGATTACAAAACGAGTTGGTGACTTTCCTAGGCTACCCAGTAACAGTGTCAAAAACAAAACAGGGCAGGGAAAATGGCTCAGGGGATAAGAGTGCTTGCCACACTAACATAACTACGAAGGTGGATCCCTATAACCGATGCAGACAGGACTCAGAGGTTAAGTTCCTTAGTTCAAACCCCAGCACCCACATGGAGGCTCATGACCATCGAGAATGAGATCTTCTGGTGTGCAGCTGCCCTCTACGGGTGTACAGGTGTACATGTATTCAGAATATTGAATACATAATAGAGAAATAAATCTTTCAAAAATAAAAAAAAATACAAGGAGGAGGGAGGAAGTTGTTCCCTGACTCCAGCACGCTCTGTGACATGGGTTTATATGTGCATGTACACAATGCACACACACACACACACACACACACACACAACCGGAAAAAAAACCAAAACAAAAACGCAGAAAAAAAAATCTGTTCCGTTGCTTAAGGGCTATAATACTTTTGCGGTGCAAAGAGACTGGAGTATTCTCCAGAAACCTAAATGTTTGCAAGATGTTTTGAAAAGCTGGGGAAAATTTGGACTGGACTGTGGAGATAAGTAATGGAGATAGAGGGAATGATTCTTCATTCATGTTTATTAATTTATTCATTTATTGCCTTGAAACTTAGAAACAATTTCATTTAAGGCCTAAAGTACATTTCTAATATATCAACTTTTGAGAAAACTGTGTCTACAGAATAACGCACTGCTTCTGTCAAGTTAGAAAATACATTAGATTCAAATACAGAAACCTGATAAAAAATCTCCATCTTTCAAAACTTTGAGCAATGACAGAATTAATGCTGAAGGATCAATAAATGTGGATTTGAAGTGGATGGTCGGTTTCAGGCTAAAAGTATATAAAAAAAAAAAAGAAGAGCACAAATTCATGGGTTTTGACGTATATACATGTAAGTTGAACCTTTGGCACTAGGAACCAGGGCATCTCACCATGTAGCATTAACACATGTTCGAAAATGGTGTAGTGGGAAATGGGATAGAACCGCCAGTATTAAAGCAATATTGTCAACTAGGCAATAAAATGTTCTTCTAAATTTCTTCTTTCTCTTATTACTGCATACACTGGTAGCAAGTTTAAAATGAGGAAAGCAGTCAGGAGGTAGTCTTTTTATTTCTTCTTACAAGAGAACAGGAAACAAACTTAACATTGGCCCTGTATTCCACTGACAGTTTTAAAGAACGTCAATTCTACACTGAAAGGACTAAACAAAAGAGTTTACAGGCATCAGACACTAACGATTGGTCAGTAGACCTTCACAGGGCTTTGAGGTGATACTCAGCAGAAGCCACTTTGTAATCACTGGCAGTAAACAGCGAAGCAGAATTCTTTGCCAGATACTTAAGGATATCATGCAAATAGCCCAGCAGTAATGGAAGGCTATGCTCATCGAAGGGTGTATTGGCCAACACTGCCCTCTTCTCAGCAAGGGGCTTATAGGCCAACATGGCGCCGATTCTCACAAATAATCTCAGTAGGTGTGGTGCCCCATAGATGTGTGACACTGGCACATCAGGGTGAGCCAGCAGGATCTCAGCATACTGGGGCCTTTCAAACTCGTAGAGCAGCTGAGTGCCCAGCATCACATTGAAATACTTTTTTATCCCCCCCACAACTTCATCAACTGCATACTCCTTATTATCAGCCCTTCCGTGTGACTTCGTACAATTGGCATACTCCTCAAGAATGGCATCTACATTCTCTTTAGCAGGGAGTTGGAACAACTGCTTCTGCCTAGTGACCAAGTCCCAGTCCTCCACCAGCCATGGTTTTAATTCTTCAGGAATCTTCACTTCCACTTCCACATCCACTCTCTTCTTCAATGCCTCCTCACTCTCCACAGTGGCAACAGCTCGTGCCCTTTTCTTCCGTGGGGGCTGGGGCATTTTGCTGCTGCTGCCACCATCTCCATTGCCAGGAGTCTTCTGCTTGCTCTTGCTTGTCTTCTGCACAGAACCAGAAGGGGCCTTCTCAGCAGAGCGACCCCCCCATCTTCCTGGAAGGGCTGGTTCAAGACTCTTTGGCAGGGAAACAGCGGACTCCTTTCCTGAGGCAGCTCTTCTCATCTGACTTCTCTGCATGTTGCTTCGAATTGCTTTCTTAGAGTTGTCTTCTTCAGCAGATTGTTGTCCACAAGTGTGAGAAGCCTGCTTTCCGGAACTCATTCAACCCTGTTTTTAGTGCAAACTACACTCTTCTTTCTTTCCCTTCCAAGGATTCCTAGCAATTTCCAAGGCAGAGTCTTACAGTTCTCTGAGGATGGTCTGGAAAGACGAAGTGGGAATACAACCCCCTATTCTGCAGGCAGGAATGCTAACAGGTTCTGCAACCGGGTTCAGATCTCCAGATCCTTTACTGTACAGCAAAGTTAGCTTTTCTGATGATGACCTGAAAGGAGAATGCAGTTCTTTGCCGCACTGGACGTGTGATCACTGCTGCTCCTCCAACCTTAAACAAGGGAAACGTCATGTGATTCAGCTAGTGAGAAAAACCAGGGAGCAAAATGCATACGGAATGCTGAGCAAGCTATTCTGTTGCTGAGTTTGAAGGATAAAACCTGAAGAGTTGGGCTGAGGCTAGCAACAACCTTTTGGATGCCACGTTAGGACATCAGATCTAATTCTACAATCCCGTGGGCTGTTTTCATTTACCTTGAGGCATGCTTTCTCTTTGAATGTACTGGAGACCTGGCTGTCCTGGACTTTGCTTTGTACACCAGGGTGGCCTCAAACTCACAGAGATCTGCCTGCCTCTGTCTGTGTAAATTTTTGACCAGTGTCAATTCCTTACCATTTATGATCCCAACTTTTTATTAAGAGTTGAAAGGTTCAAAGGCAGACCATGACTTGAATCCCAGCACTTGAGAGGCAAAGACAGGTAGATCTCTGATTTTGAAGCCAGCATTGTCTACAGAGGGATTTCAAGGACAGCCAGATAACTCTGGGAGAGTCAGAGAGAGAGAGAGAGAGAGAGAGAGAGAGAGAGAGAGAGAGAGAGAAGCAGAGACAGAGTCAGAGACAGAGAGACAGCGAAAGAGACTTCGAAAGAAATGGCATGGTGAGCCATTTGAACACATAAATCCAAGCAGTCTGAGGAGACAAAAACTCTTGAGCCTGGGATGCAGAAGGAATGCCATCTCAATAATACCTAGAGTGCTGAATAGGTGCTGAGGCTTACAAATGAATTATGCAAAGACAAAGACAAAAGACCTACTACTATAGTAATGTTCTTTATGTGGTAGCAGTTAAAATGCCCAGCACAATAATGATATTCTGGTATTTGGGAAAGTATTGAATCAAGCATCATACTCTATTCATAATTATTCATGAGTTAGCAAAAGCATGAAACATGGATAATGAAATTCTCTTGCTTTGAGATTTTCCTGGCACACCTGTCCTAACACAGGTTAGATCAAGGAGAGACTCCCTAAGATTGTGTGCATTAGTCAATGCTGACAATTTGAGTCATCTACAGCACTAAGAGATTCAATACTCCAAAGAGGGTAAGAGTCTAACTTACTTTAGCAGTTACAGCAAATATTTAAGCCAGTAGATGACTAAATTTCCAAACAAGAAAAAGAAAATAAAGAAATGACAAGAAAAGAAGAGAAGAGAAAAGAAAACAAAAGAAAAGAAAAGAAAATTAAAGAAAAGCAATGATTCCTTTGACCTGGAAAAATTTGGGACACTGATATTTTATTACCTACTCCTTGAATAAGGACACCTACAATGATTTCATCAAGGCTAAAACTGTATTCGTCATTTTAAAAAATGGCCCAGTGGAAGGGCAATGAAAAAAGGAACACTACTACTCAGTTTCCCTCTCCTCACCAGTGTAGCACTGGCAAAGAGCAACAACCTGCTGCCCCATCAGACTGCATTCAGCCCCAGCCTCTAAAAGGTATCTATCTCCAGAGCAGGGTGCGGGTTTCCCTCAAAATTAAACATTCACAGGCAACATGATTCTAACGGAAATGAAGAGTGCTGCCTTGCTCGACCTCCTTAATCTCTCTTGTAGGTTTCAGATGGCAACAGAAAACGAGACACCTGTGGGGAGAAGCTAAGGGCCCGTGGGAAAAACTATGCTTTAGAGCAACCAGGACCCTTTCTGGAGCAGCATCCTGTCTGGGGGATTGCCAGCCCCATCTGCAACATGAGAAACAGTGCTGACAGACTGTTTCCTCCAAGCATCAATGGCTTTTAGCATTGCTTGCTTTCAAGACACAGTCTAGCTATGTAGCTCTGGCTGGACTGGCAACCCATGGCAGTCCTCCTGCCTCGGTAGAGTGCATGAGATCCCATACCCAGGTGCAGTACTATTAAAAGTTAATGGGATAGGTCAAGACTATTCACAATAAAAACCTTTTTTAATAGTCCTAACACACTCCAAATCAATCTCTTAACAGACTGTCGCCATAGGGGATGAAAGAAATCGTCACCACCCTTATCCTCCAAAAGCAAACGCTCCAGAAATGGTGGTCGAACATGGCAGAACTCACACCTCAAAATAAATAAATAAAGAGATAGATAGATAGATAAATAAATAAATATATACATACATAATAAAGAGACAAATAAAGCAATAACGATATACATAAACAGTAGCCATGGTGGACATTTGGCTAGGTTTTTCGAGAAGCAGTAAACAGTGAGTCAGAAGAGCACAGAAGGCTCAGAGAGGGGTCTCGATGGAAAGAGACAGGAGGAGGATTATCGCCCTACCAATAACACAGGGCCCTGAATACCACCTTGCTTGGCTCAGAAAGCTTTGTAGGCCTGTTTCCTCACACCTTAGTCTCAGGCTTCCAGCAAAAATGACTCACAACGCTGTGGTGTGTGAGAACGACTTAGGCCTATGACTGATTTGGAGGAAGGTTTAGGCTGGGAGAACAAGCAGGTGGTGAGCACATCTCAGCACTCCGCGTCTGAGGCACCCAGGGCTCCGGACTGAAAGGCAGGTTCACTGCTACCCCACTGGCCAGGCCTAGGGCACAGGGCTCTCCAACCACCACCCGGGCTGCCCTCCCAGCCTCCCTGCCAGCATCAAAAGACTCTGCTCACGGCCAACCAGGCAGCTGGCATGTTCTTCCAGGGATGCTCCGCCAGAGTCCTGACCCTGCCCTATGCAGCCCCTCCCCTCCTCCACCACTCATCCCTCATCTCGCCCTTCACCTTCCTGCTTTATCTCTTCACCTTCTTCCCTCGACCATCATCCCTCACCCTCCTCCAGGTTCACTCAAACCTTTTGCCTCATACCTCCTGCATTTTTCTTCCTCTCTCATCCCTTCATCATCCCTACAACCTGATCCCTATCTCATCCCTCCTCCATCATCTCTCCTCCATCGTACCTGCTCACTCATCCTACCTCCCTCATTCCTCCATCCTCATCCCTCATCCATTATCCCTCGTCCCTCATCTCTCCTCCCTCATCCCTACTCAATCATCCCTACTCCTTCATGTCTGCTCCCTCAACCCTCCTCACTCATCCATCCTCCCTGATTTCTCCTTCCTCATATCAATTCCATCATCCTTACCCCTCCATCTCACTTCTCTCTTCCCTCCTCCCTCTTCTCTCTTCCCACCTCCCTCCTCCCTCCTACCAACCCATCTTCCCTCATCCATTTTCCCTCCTCCCTCACCTTTCCTCGCTCATCCTTCTTCCATCATCTCTCCACCCTTATCCCTCTTCCTTCCTCCATACTCCATACTCCCTCTTCCCTCCTTCCCACATATCTCCTCCTTCAACTCACCTCTCATTCTTCCAACTTCATCCTCCCCCCATTATCCCTTCTCCCTTCTCCCTACTCCTTCATCTACCCTGCCTCATTCCTCCTCACTCAACCATCCTCCCTCATTTCTCCTCTTTCATCTGTATTCCATCATCTGTCCTCCCTTTTCTCTCCTCCCTCATCCATCCTCACTCCTCTCATCAATTCTCCCTCCTCCCTCATCTCTCCACCCTCCTCCTTCTTCCCCATCCTTCAAGAATGTCCCCACCTACATCATCCATTCCCCATAATCCCTCCTCCTTCATCACTCCTCCCTAATTCCTCCTCCATTATCTGCCCACACCAATCACTCTTCCATACTCCCTCTTTCTTCCTCCCTCCTCCATCATCCCTGATACCTTTTCCCTCCTCCCTTCTCCCAACTTCTTCCTTTCTCATGAATCCTCCTCCCTCCTCCCATTGCCATCTTCCCTCTTTTCTGCTCCCTCGTTGTTCCTCCTGCATCCGTCCTCCATCATACTTCCAACTTCATTCCTCCTCATCCCTCCTCCCTCACCAGTCCTCCCTCATTCTTCCTCCCTCATCCCCTTCACACCTCCTCCCTCTTCCCTCCTCCTCATCTCTCCTCCCTCCTCCATTATCCCTCTTCCCTCCTCCCTTATGCCACATCCTTTATCTCTCCTCCCTCTTCCCTACTTCCTCATCCCTCTTCCCTCCTCTCTCCTCCCTTCTCCCTCCCTATTTCCTTATCCCTCTTCCCTCCTCTGTCTTCCCTTCTCTCTCATTCCTCTTCCCTCATCTCTCCTCCATCATCTGTCTTCCATCATACCTCCACCCTCATCACTCCACATCTCTCTCCTTCATCAGTCCTCACTCATATCACCTCCCTCATGCTTCCTCCTAAATCCCTCTTCCCTCATCCTTTATCCATCATCCATCCACCCTCACTCTTCCTTCCTCTTATCTCCTCCCTACTCTCTTCTTCCTCATTCCTCTTCCCTCCTCCTCATCCCTCCTCTCTCATCCCTCATCCTTTCTCCCTCCTTCCCCACCCCTTCTCTCTTTTCCCTCCTCCCACAGCCTTCCTCCCACAGCCCTCCTTCATCATCTATCCTCGCTTCATCCTCCTACTTTACCCCTTCTCCTTCCTCACTCCTCCCTCATCCCTGACCCTTAACTATGCTCCCTCACTCTTCTTTCCTTATCCCTTCTGCATTTTCCCTCCTCCCTCATCCCGACTTCATTATTCCTCCAACCTCATCCCTCCTATCTCATCACTCCTCTGTCATCCTCCTTCAGTCATCCATCCTACCTAATCCCTCCTCCATCCTCCTTCATTCCTCCTCCTTCAGCATCCCACCCTCATCACTCCTCCATACTCCCTCTTTTATCCTCCCTCCTCTGTCCTCCCTGGTCTCTCTTCCCTCCTCCCTCATCCATCCTCCCACTTCCCTCCTCTCTTTTCCCTACTCCCCCCACCATTTTTGCTCCTCTCTGCCCCCTCAATGGTCCTTCCTCATCCCTCATTCTTCTTCCCTCCTCCCTCATCTTTCTTCCTCCTTCCTCCCCATCCCTCCAGAATGTTCCCTCCTACGTCATCCATTCTCCATAATCCTTCTTCCTCCAATCCTCATATTTCATCCCTCCTCCATCATCCCTTCTCCCTCATCCCTATACCCTCATTCCTCATCCATCACCCATCCACCCTCACCCATCCTACCTCTTCTCTCTTTCGTCCTCTCCTTCCTCCTTCTTCCTCCCTTCTCCCTCATCCCTTCTCCCTGATCTCTCCTCCATTCTCCCTCCTTCCTCATCCATTCTCTTTTTCCTCCTCCGACAACCCTCCTCCCACATCCCTCCTCTGTGATCTCTCCTTCCTTCACTCTTCTACTTTATTCCTTCTCCTCCCTCCCTCATCTTTCAACCATAGTCCTCATACAATCATACTCCCTCATCCCTTCTGCATTTTCCCTCCTCCCTCATCCCAACTTCATTATTCCTCCAACCTCATCCCTCCTATCTCATCACTCCCTCATCTCTCCTCCACCTTACCTCCTCCCTCCTCCCTTCTCCCTCATGCCTCCTTCCTCATCCCTCATCTAGACTCCTTAATCCATCATCCCTCCTCCCTCATCTCTCCTGCCTCATCACTCTTACCTCATTGCTCCTCCCTCATTCCTCCACCCTCCTCAATTTTTCCTCATCCTTCCTCCCTCATCTCTCCTTGCTCATCTGTCACCCCTCATTCCTTCTCCATCATCCTTCCTCCCTCATCACCCCTCATCCCTCTTGTCTCCACCCACATTTCTACTCCCTCATCACTCCTCCCTCATCTCTCCTCTCTCATCCCTACTCCATCATTCCTCCTCCCTCATTCAACCTCCCTCATCCCTCCTTTCTCATCACCCTCCCCTCATCACTCCTCCATTCCTCAACCCTCATCACTTTTCCTTCATTCCTGCTCACACATCTCTCCTCTATACTCCCTCATCCCTCATTTCTCATCCATCATCTCTCTTCCATCATCCCTCCTTTCTCATCCATACTCCCTCCTCCCTTATCTCTCCAGCCTCCTCCATCTTCCCTCATCTGTCCACCCTCTTCCTTCCCCCTCATCTCTTCCCTCCCATCTCTCCTCCCTCATCCCTCTTACATCTCCTTCCAATTTCATCCCTCCTTTATGATCCTGCTCCCCCATACCTCCCCCCTCATCCATCCTCACTCATCTCTCTTCCCTCCTGAATCTTTTCTCCTCCCTCATTCCTCTACCCAATTCTCTCCTCCCTCATCCTTCTCCCTCATCCTTCCCTTCCTCCCTTATCCCTCTTCCCTTATCCCACTTCCGTCATCTCTCCTCCCTTATATCTTCTCCCATCTGCCTCAAACCTTGTCCCTCCTCCCTTCTCTCTCATCACTCCTCTTTCATCAATTCTTTCTTCTCCCTCATCTCTCCTCATTCATCCCACCTCCTCATCAGTCCTCCACTCCCCTCATCCATCATCCCTCCTCTTCTCTCCTCCCTTCTCTCACCTCCCTTCTCCCTTGTCTCTTTTTCTTCCTCCTTCAACTCTCCTCCCACATCCAAACTCCATCATCTCTCTTCCCTTCAACTTCCTTCTTTGTTCCTTCACTCTTCTCTCTTCTCCCAACCCCCTCACCCATATCCAAGCTCCCTATACCTCTTGCTTCATCCCTCCTGCCTGTTTCCTCCTCCTTCCTCCCTCCTTCGTCATACCTTCAACCTCATCCTTCCTATCTCTTCCCTCCTCCCTCATCTCTCCTCTATTATAACACTTCCCTCATCCCTCCTCCCTCATCACTCCTTCATCATCCCTCATCCATACTCCCTCATCTATCATGCCTCCTCCCTCATCTCTCCTCCCACCTCCCTCTACACTAATCATTCCTCTCCATCCCTCATCTTTAATTCCTCCTCCCTCATTTCTCATCCCTCAATCATCCCTCATCTCTTCTACTTCATCTTTCCTCCCTCATCATACTCCTTCCTCCCTTTTCTCTCATTCCCCTCCCTTACCCCTATTCCCTCTTCCCTCTGTCATATTCTTCCTTCATTCTCCCTTCTTCCTTATCCTTAATCCCTCATCCCTACTCCCCATCACTCCTTCATCATCCCTCATCCATACTCCCACATCCATCATACCAGCTCCCTCATCTCTACTCCCTAGGGCCTCTCTCCTCCCATTTCCTTCCTCCCTCCTCCCTCATCTCACCTACCTCATTCCTCCGACTTCATCCTTCCTCCATTATCTCTCTTCCCACCCATCTCATCCCTTCTCCTTCATCACTCCGCCCTCATCTCTCCTCCTTCCTCCCTCATCTCTCCTCCCTCCTTCCTCAACTCTCCTCCATCTTCCCTCTTACCTCATCTTTCCTCCCTCATCTCTCTTCCATCTTTCCTCCTCCCTCATCTCTCCTCCCTCTTCCCTCATTTCTCATCCCTCATCATTCATCCCTCTGACCTCATATCTTCTCCCTCATCTGTCCTAGCTAATCCCACATCCCTCCTCCTTCATACCTCCTCCCTCACCACTTCTCCCTTATCTCTCCTCATCCATCCTCCCTCCTCTTTTATCCCTCCTCCCTCCTCACTCCTCCCTCATCTGCACTCCCTCCTCCCCGCTCCCTTCTCCCTCTACCCTCTTCCATGATCAATCCTTCCTCACCCCTCATCCTTTATCCCTCATCCCTCCCTAATTTCTCTCTCCTCCCTCATCTCTTTTCTATCCTCCATCCTCTGTCATCCTTCCAAACTCATTTATCCACTCTCCTTTCTCCTGCGTCATCTTTCCTCCCTCGTCTCTCCTCCCTCACACTTCCTCCCTCCTCACTCATCTCTCCTCATCCCTCCTCCCACATACCTCCTCCCTCATCACTCCCACTTGATCTCTCCTCTCTCTTCTTTCCTCCATTATTCCTCCTCCCTCCTCCACCATCCCACCTTCATCTTCCCTGCACCCTTATCCCTCCTTTCTTATCCCTATGATCTCATCTCTCCTCCTTCATCTCTCCTTCCTGATCTATCATTCCTCATCTCTCCTTCCTCCTCCCTCCTCCCTCCTCCCTCCTTCATCATCCTTCCCCGTCCTCTCTCCCCCTCATCTATCCTCCTTCATGTCTCCTCCCTCATTCCTCCTTCCTCCTCTATCCTCCCTCATCTTTACTCCCAAATCTGTCCTCCTTCATATCTTGTCCCTCATCCCTCCTCACTCATCCTAACTTTCTAAGCACTCCCCCCTACACTGTTCTCCCGCATCCCTCCTCCCTCCTCTCTCCTCCCACATCTCTAATCCCTCCTCCATCCTCTCTTTTCACTCTTCCCTCATATCTTCTCCCTCATCTTTCCTCCTTCATTCCTCCTCACTTTTCCCTCCTCCCCATTCCTCCTCCCTCATCACCTCTCCTCAACCCTCCTCTCTCATTTCTCCTCCCTGAACTCTGCCCCCTCATAATTCATTCCTCATCCCTCTGCCATCCTCTCTCTTCCCTCATATCTCATCTCTTCTCCATATTCTCACCTACTTCATGTCTATGAGCTTATCCCCTCTCCTTCATCCTTCCTCTAATCTGTCCTCCTTCATCTCTCCTCTCTTTCTTCCTTCCTAATCCCTCCTCCTTCATATTTCCTCCCTCCTCTGTCCTCCCTCTTCTCTCCCTCCCTCCACTCTCCTCCATCATCTCTCCTCCCTCCTCCATCTTCTGTCCTGCCTCTTCCCTCATCACTACTCCCTCATCTCTGATACCTTATTTGTCCTTCATACCTCTTCCCTCATACCTCCTCCCTCTTTCCTCTTTCATCATCTCTTCTCCCTCAGTCCTCCTACCATATCCCTCCTACCTTATCTCTCCTCCCTTGTCCATCCCCCTTATCCATAAACCACCTCATTTCTCCCACCTCCCTCATCTCTCCTAGCTAATCCCTCTTCCCTCATTCCTTTTCCCTCCCTCCTTCTCCTTCCTCTCTCTTCCCTTATCTCTCCTCCCTCATCCCTCTTTCCTCCCATCTACTTCCTCCCTCCTCTCCCCTCTATGATTACTCCTCACTCCTCCCTCATCTGCCCTCATTCATTCCTCTGCTCTCATTCCTCTTCTCTCTTTCCTCCTTTTTTCTCTGTCCTCCCTCATCTTTTTTCCTCACCTGTCCTCCTGCATCTTTCCTCCCTAATCGATCCTCCCTCATGCCTTTCCCCCCCAATCCTAAACTGAATCTGAACCCTAAATATAACCCTAACCCCATCCTGAACCCTAACCCAAACATCAACCTTAATCCTAACCATAAACCTAAACTTAACCCTAACGCTTATCCTAACCCCAAACCTAACCATAAACATAATCCTAACATTCATATTAATTCCAAACCTAATCCCAACTTGAACCCTAAACCTAACCCTGTCCCAAACCCTAACACTAACCCTAACCCATACCCAATCCTGAAACCTAAACTGGACCCTAACCTGAACTCTAAACCTAACCATAACCATAACCCTAACACTAATGCTAAACCTAACCCTTATCCTAATCCTAATCCAAATCAGAACCCTAACCATAACAATAACCGTATTACTAACCTGAACCCTAAACCTAACCCTAACTCTAACCCTAATGAGAACATGCAACCAAACCATAACCAGAATCAGAACCCTAGCATAACCATACCCGAAACTGAACCCTAACCATAACCTGAACCTTAACACAACACCTACTTCTAACACTAACCCTAATACCAATCCTAAACTGAACCCTAATCTGGACCCTAACAGAAACCCTATCCCTAAACCTAATCCTAACCCTAATCCTAATCCTAACCCGAACACAAACCCGAAACCTAGACTTAACCAGAAACTGAACCCTAACCCTAACTTATACAGAACATTAACCTAACCAAACACTAATGTGTACCCTAGCCATAACCCTAACCCTAACCCTAACTCTAAAACTAAACCTACCCTGAAGCCTAACCCAAACCCTAACCCTAAACCTAATCCTAAGTAGGCACTTCCTAAATATATCCTTAAACCAAACCCAAACACTAACCAAAACTCTAAAAAAAAACTAAAACCAAACCCTAACCCTAATCCTAACCATAATCCTAATCTTAACAATAACACTAAAGCAATTCTTAACCCTAACCCTAATCTGAACCCCAAACCCAAACACTAACCCAAACCCTAAAAAGAAACAAAAACCAAACCCTAACTCTAACCCTAATTCTAATATTAAGCCTATTCCTCACCCAAACACTAACCTTAAACTTAACCCTAACTGAAAACTTAACCATAACACTAACCCTAAAGCAAATCTTAACCATATCCTTAACTCGAACCCTAACCCTAACCAGAGCGTAACCCAGCCCGAATCCGAACCCTAACCAAAAATGGGACCATACCCATAAACCTAAACCTAACCCTAAGTGTAATCCTAACCCTGACCTGAACCCAAACCTGAACCCTAACTGTAACCCTAACCCTAACCCAAACTGTGAACCTAATGAGAACATGCACACAAGCCCTAACCCGAACCATGAACATAACCCTAGCCTAACCAAACCCGAATCTGAACCCTAACCTGAACCCTCAACTGTAACCCAAACCCTAACACTAAACCTACTTCTAACACTAATCCTAATCCCAATCCCAAACCAAACCCTAACCGGAGCCCTAGCACAAACCAAATTCCTAACCCTAACCCTAAATGAACCCAAACCCTAAACCAAAAATCAAACCTAACCCTAAACCAAACCCAAACAAGAATTTTAACCCTAAACCTAACCTTAACACTAACCCTATCTGGAACCTGATCCCTAAACATAAATCCTGAACCCTAACTACAAACCTAACCCTAACCATAACCCCAACCCAAACCCTAACCCTAACCAAAACCCAAAACCTAGACCTAACCCCAACCCAAACCCTAACTCTAAACCTAACCCTCACCCTAAAGCTAAAATTAAGCCAAACCCTAACCCTAATCAAAACCTATCACTAACCCTAACCCTAACTTTAACCCAAACCCCAACCATCTCTCCCTCTTTCTCCTCTCTCCTCTCTCTCCATCTGTCCCTTTCTCTCTCCCACTCTCCTTCACTTGCTCCCTCTCTCCCTCTCTTCCCCTTTCTGCCCCTCTCTCCTCCCCCCTCTCCTCTCTCCTCTCTCCTCACTCCCTCTATCTCTTTCCTTCTCCATCCCTACCACTCTCTCTCGCTCTTCCTCTCTCCCTCTCTCCCTCTCTTTCTGTAACTCCTTTCTCTCCTTCTCTCTTCCTTCCTCGATCACTTTTTCTACACCTCTCTCACTCTCTCTTCCTCTCTTTCTTTCTCTCTCTCCCTTGATCCCTCTCACTCTCTCTCCCTGCCTCACTTTCCCTCTGTCCCTCTCTCATCTTCTCTCACTCAGTCTCTCCCTTTCTCCATCTCTACCTCTTTCCCTCTCCCATTCTGCAACTCTCTCCCTCTCTGTTCATCTCTTCCCCTCCCTCTCACTCCCTTTTCTCTCCTTCTCTCTCTCCTGCTTTCTCGCTCTCTAACCCTCTCTCCCTCCCTTTCACCCTCTGTCTCTCCCTCTGTCTCCCTCTATGTTTATCCCTCTCCCCCTCTCCCTCTATGTCTCCCTCTCTCTCCCTCAAACTCTTCACTGTGTCTCTCTACCTGTGACTTTCTCCCTCTCTCTTATACTCTTTCCTTGTCCATCTCTCTCCCTCTATTCCTCTCTCCCACTGTCCTCTTCCTGTCTCTCTCCCTCTCTGTTCCTCCTTCTCCCTCTCTCTTTCCCTCTCACTACCTCTCTCCCTCTCTGTCCCTTTCTTTTTCCTTCTATCTCCCTCACATTCACTCTCCCTCTCTTCCTCTTTCTTCCTCCCTCTCTCTTTCCCTCTCTACATCTCTCCATATCTCTCCCTCTCCCTTCTCTCTCCATATTTGTTCCTCTCTCCCCCTCTCTCTCCATCTCTCACTCTCTCTTTCTCTCTCTCTCCCACTGTCTCCCTCCCTCTCTCCTTTGTTATGTCATACAATAGTAGCATTGTGATGTCACAATGTCTTTGTGATGTCCTAATAGTAACATTGAGATGTCATAATGACATTGTGACTAGAGTATAGTACCATTGTAATATCATAGTACAATTGTGATGTCACAAGAGTACCATTGTGATGTCACAGGGCAATTGTAATATCATAATCCTTCCTCATCCCTCATCCTTTCTCCCTCATCCCTCCCTATTTTCTCTAGCCCTAACCCTAACCCTAACTCTAAAACTAAACCTAACCTGAAGCCTAACCCAAACCCTAACCCTAAACCTTACCCTAAGTAGGCACTTCCTAAATATATACTTAAACCAAACCCAAACACTAACCCAAACCCTAAAAAGAAACCAAAACCAAACCCTAACTCTAACCCTAACCCTAATATTAAGCCTATTCCTCACCCAAACACTAACCTTAAACTTAACCCTAACTGAAAACTTAACCATAACACTAACCCTAAAGCTAATCCTAACCATATCCTTAACTCAAACCCTAACCCTAACCAGAGCCTAACCCAGCCCGAATGCAAACCCTAACCAAAAACAGGACCATACCCATAAACCTAAACCTATCCCTATCCCTAACCCTAACCCTAACCCTGACTGGAGCCTAATCCAATCCGAATCCAAACCCTAACCTAAAATGGAACCATACCCATAAACCTAAACCTAACCCTAACTGTAACCCACCCTAACCCTGACCCGAACCCAAACCCGAACCCTAACTCTAACCCTAACCCTAACCCAAACCGTGAACCTAATGAGAATATGCACACAAGCTCTAACCAGAACCATAAACATAACCCTAGACTAACCAAACCCAAATCTGAACCCTAACCTGAACCCTAAACTGTAACCTGAACCCTAACACTAAACCTACTCCTAACACTAATCCTAATCCCAATCCCAAAGCAAACCCTAGCCCGAGCCCTACCACAAACCAAATCTCTAACCCTAACCCTAAATGAACCCAAACCCTAAACCAAAAATCAAACCTAAACCTAACACAAACTCTAACCCTAACCCTAACCCAAACCATACCCCTAACCCTAACCCTAAACCAAACCCAAACAGGAGTTCTAACCCTAAACCTAACCTTAACCCTAACCCTATCTGGAACCTGATCCCTAAACCTAAATGCTGAACCCTAACCACAAACTTAACCCTAACTGGAACCCCAACCCAAACCCTACCCCTAACCAAACCCAAAATCTTGACCTAACCCAAACCCAAACCCTAACTCTAAACCTAACCCTCACCCTAACACTAAAATTAAGCCAAACCCTAACCCTAACCAAAACCTATCACTAACCCTAACCCTAACCTTCCCCTAACCCTAACCTTAACCATAAGCTGAACCCTAACCCAAACCCTAACCATAACCGTAACCCTAAACCTGAATCTAACCCTAACCCAAAATCTAACTTAATCTTAACCCCCACCCTAAACCGAAGCCAAACTAGAACCCTAACCCTAACCCTAAACTGAACCCAATCCTAACCCTAACCCTAATACTAACCCTACCCTGAACCAAAACCTAACTCTAACCCTAACCCATACCAAACCCTAACACTAATTCTAACCCTTATCTGAACCCTAAACCGTAACCGTAACCAAACTATAAACCTAACCCTAACACTTACCCTAACCTGAACCCGAACCCAAAACCGAACCCTAAACCTAAGTCTAAATTTAAATGTAACTTTAACCCTAACACGAACCATAACCCTAAAGCTAACTGTAACCCTACTCTGAAACCTAACTCTAACCCTAAACCTAACCCTAACCTGAAACCAAAATCGAACCCTAACCCCAACCTGAACCCTAACCCTAACAGTAACCTTTACCCTAACCCTAACCCTAACTCTCATCCTAATCTGATTCCTAAACCTTACCCTAACCCGCAGCCTAATGCTAACTCTAACCCAAACCCGAACCCTAACTCTAACCTAACCCTTACCCTTACACTAACCCTAACCCTAAACCTAACCCTAACCCTAATCATCACCCTAACCCTAACCCTAATCATCACCCTAACCCAACCCTAACCCTAACCCTTACCCTAACCCTAACCCTAACTCTCATCCTAATCTGATTCCTAAACCTTACCCTAACCCACAGCCTAATGCTAACTCTAACCCAAACCCGAACCCTAACTCTAACCTAACCCTTACCCTTACACTAACCCTAACCCTAAACCTAACCCTAACCCTAATCATCACCCTAACCCTAACCCTAATCATCACCCTAACCCAACCCTACCCCTAACCCTTACACTAAACCTAACCTGAACCCTAAACATCACTCTAACCCTGACCCTAACCCTAACCGTAAGATTCAGAAGCTCTCCTTAGAAACACAGACACTGGATTCCAGAAACCAGCTCCCTTCTCCGAGTCTCCAATAGGAAGAAGGTGTTTCATGCCTTCCATGGTCACACTTGTTTTCTCTTTTGGACTGAGTGGATCCCAGGGAATACTTGTGGCTCAGCCATGCACAGTGGACTCCTAAGCAGAAGAGATCTTCCACACGCCAACATAATGCCTGCATCATACTCAGTGGATCCCACCAGGCATTAGAGTGTTCATGGGAGTAATTTTACTCATGTGCTAAGCATCCTCAGTGCACAATTGTCCTTCCTGCCCTCCACAAAAAGCAGACCTCTCAGCAGTGATGTGGTCGCACGTTCTGCTCTGCCCTCTGTACACATTGAGGCTTAAATGTCGGCAACCTGATGCACGCTCACATTCCAGAGTGTTGCTTTTCACTTTAACAACAGACCTCACACCTCAGGTTTGCTTCTTTGATTTGAGTCATTTTCATTTCACCAGCATTTTTGCTGGTTATTGGAAGTTGGTGTGATTTGAACACATCATCTTAGGAGGCAGAGTTTGGGGTGTGAATATCTTTAAAGAAGAAACACAATGAACAGTCAGGGAAGATTTTATATTCAGACAAAATCTCAAAATCAAAGCTATTTTATTTTAAATAGAAAACTACATCAGTGTTGTGTAGGTGCAGGGCATTTGTGCATGGAGTCACCTGGCACACTTTCCAAACACTAACACTCTCTTCTCAGACCGTCTGATTGGCCTGTTTGGAAGGATGCTGCCATTCAGATTCCTCTGTGGTTTCAAGGATCATAATCGCACCAAGGAGTGACAGGGTGGTTGTCTGGTGACCTATTGGGGGCACATGAGCACTGTGCTCATTTATCAGCCTGCTTCCTTTCCTGGAAATATGGGTGGAAAGTAAAGGGTGGTTTTGCTGTAGAGATCTGCCACACAGTTCCAGATCACAGAAATAATTCTACACAGGCTACTGAGGACCAGAATGAAGACAGAGCCCTTGCAGCCCGGTATTGGAATCTCATGGACGGGGCTTTTTTGATGCTGACCCCAATGCTGCTGAGCAAAATTCAGGTGAGATGGTCTAGTTTGGGTTGACAGGGCTGTGCACCAGATTTCTCGTCACAGAAGTACAGATGTCAAACTCCTGATGCAATAAGCTTCCCAGAGTCCGATGTACAGAAGCTGAACAAGCTTATCTTCAAATTCCCACAGGTGCCAGAATCTGCTGCTCACAATGATTATCCCAAACCCCAAAGACAGGAGGCTACAGAGAAGTCAGCCAGTCTCCAGATCCACTCCTTTGCCCCAGCAAATCTGAACATGAGATAGAACAAGTGTAATATCAAGCTGGGGACATAACAAAAGTGTGGGAATACTTATAGATCATGGTGTACAGAGCACTTAATCCTCTCAGTGGTCCCTGCTCTTTCAATATTCTATTGAAGTGGTCTGTATACACTATTCAGGTCCTACACCATAGATAAATATGCATAAAAGGCCTTGATATATATGACTCTGGCAGGAGTCCCGACTGTAAGGGGGTTTGGACACTATTTGACTGTACACCTCACATGCTGCTCTGTTTCTATTTGATGACTAGGAACCTCAATACTTGGAGCCAATGGTAGAATAAGCATTTGTAGTCTCATTGATGGTCACTCTTACTGCATCCTTTTTTGCAAAACACAACGATTTTAAATAACTTTAATGCATGTTCCAAAATGGGGGTATGTGCAAATTATTGTAGTGGATGATCGCATGACATTAACTAGAACAGTTTCATATCTGTTTAACCCTTCAGAAGAAAGAAGCCAAAAGAAACCTAATGTTCACAGTCTGCTCATTTATGTAAAGCACACACACACACACACACACACACACACACACACACACACACGCACATACACGACTTCTTTAACCATCTGAATATATATCATAATCATGCACAAAAAATGATGGTGGGTTGAGCAGGTAATGGGGATGGTACCATCATCATCCCTTTCCTATTTTCTCCACAGTGTTCATTTCTAGAGAGAGTTATGTGTGATAGTTCACAATTAAAACAGTGTGAGCACAAAATTAAACTTTTGCTTGTAACTGGACAGATATAAATTGGTATTGGAGTGATGGTCACCTACTGTGTGTGAGGTGCCAAGTTCACAGCCCAGGGCCACAGAACAATATGTTAGTGAAAGATGAGGAATCATGGATATGGGCATTCTGTTTCTGCTCTTTATTCAGTGTTGCACTTTGATAAAATTGGCTTCATTTGGATGCAACACAGAATGTATGGAGAACCACTGTCATCTTTGACACAATACTTACACTTCACAATAATAGTATGAAACACTTAATTGGATCTTCCATCAATTCATATCTTTGACTGTAGCAATAAGGAAAATGATAAAATCATGCTGGATGTGCTGATAAGTCATTCACAGAAAGGAAGGGGTTGAAATTCCTCAGTAATTCTAGTATTTATTTACATAATGCCATTACCCTTGCACAGGCAGAATTTTAAGGGGCCTACAAAAGAGATTTCTTTGCAGTAGACACTATCTACCAGCTATCCAGTGTTCCAGAATCTTCTGTGTCTTGCGCTTCCTAAAAGGGGGAAGGCAGTAGTTGTGTTGCTTGGGAAATTACATCAACAAGGTGGGTGTACAATAGATGGTGTCTTCGGTTCTCCCACGGGCCCTGTCTTGCTGAGGAAGGTCTGAGGCAGGGGACAGCAGAGGTAGTGTGCTTTGAATCAGAAAAGAAATTGGGGTGGAGAATGATTTCAGGTCAGACAGATGAGCTTCTGTGGCAGACATGGGGTCTGCCTTGGCTGAACCCATGCATTTTGTAAAGAACCAACAGAAAGTCTTCATACATCATATTTTGTGTTTTTACCTTTTAGTGTTATCACTGACATGATCCGTTGGGAGGATTCAGTCATTACCTCCTCTTCTAAGTCACGGGAAATCTGTGTCAGGGAAGAGTGTCATCCAGAGAGCGGAAGGTTCTGAGTAAGAAGTTCTGTCAGTCACATGCTCCTGCCCAGCACCAAGCCATGCTGCAGGCTCTCCACATTTTGTATTCCTATCTCATGTTTTGCTTCATTTGAAAATACTTTTTTAACAGTCCAGGAGATTAATGGCCATTCACAGTCACTCACACACTTACTAGCCCCACTTTATAGAGCTAATTCTCATCATCAGTGTCAGTGAGTTACACACATATGTGGTCAATTCAGGCCCAGGAGCCTTAATATTCATACACAGGCTTTCCTGGCATCTATGATGTTCACCAGGATGTCCTCAAATGGAAGGGATGTTCAAAAGTAGCCCAATCTATACATCACAGGTCATCTTTGGCATTTTCAGTCCTAGGATAGTGACGGTGGTTAATGAAATCCACCTGGAATATATAAAAGCTTTACTTTTTATCTCTTATAGGAAGATCAAATGTTAGTGACTGCCAACCTTAAGAGAAACAAGTTACTGTAAAGATTCTTTTTTTTTTCCACAGCATTGACAAAAATTTTAAAGATTTATCGAAATGTTGCCCATTTTCCCCAAAAGCACTTATGGCAGTTTATATCGGATGCCAAAGCTGTATTGTATGCACAATATGCTCAAAATCCTTAAGATATAAATCCACGTTTTTATGCTTGTAATACACAGTTTCCCCCTCAGACCCAAGTTTACAATGTGTAGACAATGCTTATTCTCTAATATGTAAATGATACACTAAATATAAAAACCTGAGAAAGCTGATTAATTCAAGTTAATACGATGGTGTGCCAAAAGGACAAAAGAACATCACCCCCGAAGACAAAACACCCCCAAGAAGACATAAAAACCAAATCCTGCACAATCAACATTCCATGTAAAAAAAGCCTGAACAAAGTGTCAATGTGCTACACAATTCCACTTCTGTGTGGGAATGTATGGATTTGATGCACCACTGTCATTTTTACAGTCTTTGGCACTCTCGTTTCCACATATCCCCCTGCTTTGAGATGATGAACAACTGCTACCAAATCACCAATCACCGAAAGTCCACTCTAGCTTAGTCTGAGTAAAATCCAGCATAGAAGTATTCCATTGTTCTGGGTATGATGACACTGTGTCTCTCTTTCGAGGTTTCCTCCTCTGTGCAAACCACAGATGAAGGTGTAATTCTGGACTTGAACTGCATGGAAGAGACAGTGAGGTCTGCCTTTCCGTTTTCTTCACATGCCTGCAGATCTTTCTCAGACACTCATGTCATTGTGGCAACCAATCATAGTTGAAGTAGAAGCGCTTTCACCATTGGCCCAAGTTGGTAATGTAGGGGACCCCACTGATCTTGATGGGGTCAACTGTGGACCATGTTTGATTGCGATGGTGAAGATCAAAAAGTTGACATCGATCCATGAACACTCTCAGATGTGGTAGTCATGAAGAACTTCCTCCTTGGATGGCTGCTAAGGTGGAAACTAAGGGATTGGTGGCTGAGCCTCACCCCTTTCTCCTGTTCTACAAGGGTTTCTGAGGTGCCAGTGTGTGAACACAGCCTCAACTTCAATGGCCTCATTGGAAGGAAGATCTCCGGAGTCACCCAGGTCCAGCTGAGGACAGAGATCTATGATGCCCATCCCTGATACCCTCTTCCCCGGCCTCACACCACCTTCAATGTGCCCACAAAATGGAACTCATGAGACGCACATGTGCCCTTGAGCTGGAGAGCCTGGGGAGCTGTTTAAGGGCCCATCATCAAGTTTCCTCAGGGCATCTCTATCGGCCACCAACTCTGCCATGTTCACACAGTGAGCCACAGTGAACAGGCTTATGTTGCCATGAGTACAAGGCCGAGGTGACAGTTCCAGAGCAATGACCAGGCTCCAATGGGCACATGTGAGATCTCAGAGTGATGTCTTTAAGATCAGTTCATCATTGAGTCATGTACCAAACGGCCACTATGGCATACTAGAACAAGGTGTAGACCATTTGTGGTTGTCCACCTGACCACATCTGAAACTAAGGGACCAGTGACATCTCTGAGGATTTGGTTCCTTTATGAAATCACATGAAATACAAAGATTTATTTCTCATTCAGATCTCTGAGGTAAGGAGTTATGATGTTAAATAGACATCATTTGAGATAAGCAGCCCCCTTTAATCTAGACCACACATGTGCTGGTTGCCTACAGAAAGGACACAGACCAAAGCTTGTCATCGCTGTTTTCTTCTGCTCACTCCTATAGCAGTCCACTCCCTAACTGGCATTGATGCTCACTTTTCGATTGCAGAATATACTGCCATCTGGCTGTGACATGCAGCATTTTTTTTCCAAAACACCTACTGTGTTCTTAGACATTCTTTTGGTAGACAGCCATTGTTGGAAATGCTGAGCTACAAACTGTAAGTCACTCTAATAAATTGCCTTCATAGACAGATAGAGAGGTAGATAGATAGATAGATAGATAGATAGATAGATAGATAGATAGATAGATAGATAGATAGATAGATAGATGAGACGTAGATATAGATAATAGATAGGTGACAAAATGAGAGATTATAGGTAGATGAATGATAGATGATAGATAGATAGAGATAGATGACAGATAGAATATAATAGATGGAGGATATATGATACTTGTAGATATTTGTAGATACTTGTAGATATGTGTAGATATATAAAGACTGATAGATCATATATGGAGGCATACACACATACCTACACAGACACACGACAGAGATCTAAATCCTGACATTATAAAGATCCCTGTCAAATAAACACGTGTTGATAGAAGTTATTCTAGAGTAAAAGTGAGATATTTTTTAACATCTAGCATAGGTTTTCCAGTTTGCTACAGCTGTAGCTCCTGCACACTTCTCCCGTCACTGAAGCAACTCAGGGAAGTGCAAAGTGAACTATAGGCCTGCAGTGTAGACTGTTCTACAAACATAAACAGACAAATACATTTGGTCATCCTGATTCACCAATGGTGACGGACAAGGGATGCATGTAAAACAGAAAATGAAGGTGCTGGGGGATGGCTTTTTCCTCATCAGAGAAGGAAATTCGGGGAGAAAAGTAGCTGATCTTCTGAGGCCAGGGACATGGCAGGGGAGGGTGGGCAACCAATGACAGACCCGAGGAAGAGCCTCAGTCCTTGGGAGCAAGTGACAGGGTATGTGTGTGTACTTAAAGACACAGGGCTGCCAGTCATACACACCTCGAGCTCACCCCACCATTCTTATTGTTGGAGCTTCATGCTGATCCCTGACATGGCAGACGGGGTTCGGGGAATCGCACATCCTCATGTTCAGGGTAGAAGCCACAATGATGGCAACTGCAGGGCTGTCCTCACCACCACCCGGAAATTGTTGTGTTGTGTTGTATTGTATTGTATTGTATTGTATTGTATTGTATTGTATTGTATTGTATTTTACTTTACTTCATTTTATTTAATTTTACTTTTTATTTTACTTTATTATTTTCTTTTTTATTCATTTTATTGTTCAGTGGTAGCCTCACTCCTCCATTCCATCCCCCCTTGACTGTCCCTCACAGAAGGGGAGCCCCCTTTCCCACCCACTCCAGCTCATTAAGTTGCAGCAGGACTGAGCCAGGTGTGCCCACTACGGGAAGTTATCAAGAGGCTGCCAGTGAGTCCCTGTGCCATGCTGCCTTCTAGTCCACAAGCACAGTGAACACAGAAGGCTGAGGCTGCGACATCACATTAAGGGCCCTGGGTGGGGTCCTTGCCTGGTCCCTGGATGAGGCCACCAGCCCGGCCCCATCTTTACCCTGGTTAGGGGGCTCTCTTGACCTTCGTGATGAGCTCCTGTCATCTCTGTGTCCTTTTCCCTTTCCTCTCACTGTCCCCAGGGCTCCCTGTGCCCACACCCACTCAGTATCTCTGCCCTGAGGTGCTAGGGGCAAAGTGTCTCAGAGTATGACTGACAGACCCCTGATTGCACACAGCAGGGAGATGTTGGTTTAAAGACTGTGTGGGAGAATGGCTGTTGCCTCCCGATGCAAGGAGACTGGTCTAGTTAGGGGTGTCCTCCTCAGTCTGTCCCATTTGCTGCCAGGTCACTCTAATCAAGGCCTCCTCACATCCTCCCAGGGGCCAGCCATGACGCTGGGGGGGGGGGGTCTCCAGCCTGTCAAAGGGACTACCCAAACCTGGGTTCTAATTTCTTCACAAGAATCTGTCTTCTCTACCTCTCTGCCCTCGATCTCCTTCTCTTTTTTCTCCCTCTTCCCTTTTTTCCTCTCTCCTCTCTCCCTCCCTTTCTAAACACTTTCTCTCTTCCTCTGTCTCTCCCTCTCTCCTTCTATCCCTCTCTTCCTCTCTCATTCTCTCCCTCTCTTCCTCTCTCCCTCTCTCTCCCTGTGTCTCTCTCCCTGTGACTCTCCCTTTCCCTCCTTCTCTCTCTACTTCTATTTCTCTTTCATGTTCTTCATCTCTCTCCCTCTCTGTTCCTCCTCCCTCTCTCCCTCCCTCTCTCATCTTTCCCTCAGACTCTCCCTCTCCCTCTCTCTTCCTTTTTCCCCCTCCATCTCTCTCCCCCTCTCTTTCACTCTCTCCTGCACTCTCCTTTCTCTCTCCATCTCTCCCTATCTCTATCCCTCTCTCTCCTCTCTCTCCATCTGTCACTTTCTCTCTCCCACTCTCCCTCTTGCTCCCTCTCTCTCCCTCTCTTTCCCTTTCTCCTCTCTCCTCCCTCTCTCTCCCTCTCACTCCTTGTCTCTCTCTTTCCTTCTCCATCCCTACCACTCTCTCTCCCTCTTCCTCTATCCCTCTGTCCCTCTCTTCCTCTCTCTCTCCCTCCCTCTCTGTTGCTCCCTATCCCTCACTCTCCCTTTCTTCCTCTAGCTCCTTTCTCTCCCTCTTTCTTCCTTCTTCTCTTGCTCTCTCTACCTCTCTCCCTCCCTTGATCCCTCTTTTTCTCTCTCATTCTCTCTCTCCCCCTCCCTCTCTTTCCCTCTGTCCCTCTCTCACCCTCTCTCTCTCACTCAGTCTCTCCCTTTCTCCATCTCTACCTTTCTCCCTCTCCCATTCTGCAACTCTCTCCCTCTCTGTTCCTCTCTTCCCTTCCCTCTCACTCCCTCTTCTCTCCTCTCTCTCCCGCTTTTTCCCTCTCTCACCCTCTCTCCCTCCCTTTCACCCTCTGTCTCCCTCTATGTTTATGCCTCTCCCCCTCTCTCTCCATGTCTCCCTCTCTCTCCCTCAAACTCTCACTGTGTCTCTCTCCCTGTGACTTTCTCCCTCTCTCTTCTACTCTTTCCTTGTCCATCTCTCTCCCTCTATTCCTCTCTCCCTCTGTCCTCTTCGTGTCTCTCTCCCTCTCTTTTCCTCCTTCTCCCTCTCTCTTTCCCTCTCACTATCTCTCTCCCTCTCACTCCCTTTCTTTCTCCTTCTATCTCCCTCACATTCACTCTCCCTCTCTTCCTCTTTCTTCCTCCCTCTCTCTTTCCCTCTCTACATCTCTCCATATCTCTTCCTCTCCCTTCTCTCTCCATATTTGTTCCTCTCTCCCCCTCTCTCTCCATCTCTCACTCTCTCTTTCTCTCTCTCCCACTGTCTCCCTCCCTCTCTCCTTTCTCCCTCCCATTCTCCCTCTTTTACTCTCCCTATCTCCCAATCTCTCTCCATTTCTCTCCTCTATCCCTCTCTATATATCTCTCTTCTCTCTCACTCACTCTCCTTTTCTCTCTCCCACTGTCTCCCTCCCTCTCTCTCCTTTCTCCCTCCCATTCTCCCTCTCTTTCACTCTGTCACTCTCTCTCTCCCACACTCTCCTTCTCCCTCTCTCCCTCTGTCTCCCTCTATTTCCCTCTCTCTTGCTCCCTCTCTCTCACTCCCTCTCTCTATCCCTCCCTATACCTCACTCTCCCTCTTTCTCTACCTATCTCCCTCTCCCTCTCTCTTTCTCTATCCCTCCCTCTTCCCCTGCCTCATGCTCTCTCCCTGTCACTCCCTCTCTCCATCTATCTCTACCTCTCTCTGCCTCTCCCCATTTCTCTCCTTGTCTCCCTCTTTCTCTCCCTCTCTCCCTCTCTCACTGTGACTCTCTTCCTCTCCCTTTCTCTCCCTGTGTTTTTCTTCCTGTGACCCTCTCTCTTCCACTCTCTCCTTGTCCATCCCTCCATCCCTCTCTCCCTCTATTCCTCTCTCCCTCTGTCCTTCTCTTCCTCTCACTTTCTCTCTCTTGGTTAACCTTCCCCCTCCTCTGCATCTCACTCCCCTTCTCCCTCACTCTCTCCCTCCCTCTCTCTCCATCTCTCTTCCTCTTTCTCTCTCCCTCCATCTCTCCCTCTCTCTTTCTCTCTCCCTATCTCTCCATTTTCTCCTCTCTTCTTCTCTCTTTCCCTCTCTTCTTTCTCTCTCTCCCACCATCTCCCTCCCTCTCTCCCTCTGTCTTTCTCATTCTCTGTCTCTTTCCCTCTGTCCCTCTCTCCTTCTCCCTCCCTCCCTCTCCCTCTCTCTCCCGCTATTCCTCTCTCCATGGCTCACTCTATTCCTCTCTCCCTGGCTCACTCTGTTCCTCTGTCTCTCTTCATGTATGTCTCCCTCCTGCTTTCTCCTTCTATGGCTCTGTCTCCCTCTATTTCTTTCTGTCTCTCCCTCTCTTTTCCTCTCCCTCTCCCTCTCCATCTCTCAATTTCTCTCCTCTCTGCCTCTCACCTTCTGTCTCTCCCTCTGTCTACCTCTCTCCTTCTCCCTCTCCCCTCTCTCTCCATCTTTCTCTCCCTCTCTTTTTCTCTCCCTCTCCTGTGTCTCTCTCTCTGTGAGTCTCTCTCTCCCTCTCTCTCTTTCACTCTCTCCTGTCTGCCTCTCTCTCTCCATCTTTCTCCCTCTCTCTCTCTCCTTATGTCTCTCTCACTGTGAGTCTCTCTCTCTCCCTCTCTCTCTTCCACTCTCTTCTTGTCCATCTCTCCCCCTCTCTCCCTTTATTCCTCTCTCCCTCTGTCCTTCTCTTCCTGTTTTTCTCCCTCTCTGTTTCTCCTTCTCCCTATCTCCTACTCTCTCTTTCTTTCTCCCTCCCTCTCTCTATACCTCAGTTCCTCTCTCCCTGTCTCTCTCTTTCATCCTTCTCTCCCTCTCTCTTACTCTCTCTCCCTCACTCTCCCTCTCTCTTTCTCTCCCTCTTTCTCCCTCCTATTGTCCCTCTCTTTCCCTCTGTCCCTCTATTTCTCTTTCCCTAGCTCCCTCTATTCCTGTGTCTCTCTTCCTGTGTGTCTTCTGCCCACTTTCTCCTTTATGGTTCTCTCTTCCTCTCTCTCTCTTTCTCCCTTTCTCCCTTTCTCCCCTTATCTGCCTCCTCTCTCTCTCCCCCGTCTCCCTCTGTCCCACCCTCACCCTCTCTCTCACTCCCTCTCTACTTCTCTCTATCTCTCCCACTCTTTCTTTCTCTTCCTTGCAGCACCACCTGTTTCCCTCTCTCCAATTCTCTCCCTCTCCCTCTGTCCCCCCTCTCTTCCTCTCTGTTCCTCCCTATCCCTCACTCTCCCTCTCTATCCCTCTCCCTTCATCTCCTTCTCTCCCTCTGTCTACCTCCCTCTCTCACTCTTTCTCTCCATCTCTCTCTCCATCTCTCTTCCTCTCTCTCCCTCTCTTTCCCTCTCTCGAAATCTCTCCCTCCCTATTCCTCTCTCTCTTTCTCTCCCTCTCACTCACTCTCACCCTGTGTCTCCCTTTCTCTCCCTCTCTCTTTCCCACTCTCCCTCTGTTACTGCCTGCAGCAACACCTGAATACTGCCTGAGTGAGAGCTGTGGGGGGGGGAGACAGACAACACAAGGAAGACACCAAGTCAAGGTTTCTGATCAAGGTGCCTTTTACCAAACATACAAGCAGCACTTATAAAGCAAAGGATCACAAGCAATTTTCTCATGGTAACAGCTCATCTTGGCAAAGCATCCGAGGAGTCACTCAAGGTTACACAAAGTTTACTGTCTGGTCCCAAGGGCTGCATGGAGTTTGTTATCTAGTTGTCATGAACAGAACACCCGCTAGAAAAGTTGCCAAGGTCAGTCTCTGAGAAACTGAACTTTAAGTGAGAAACATGTCTGCCAAGGCCAGGAGGCAAAACTCCATTAACCAGACTCCTTCATCCCTCTCTCCATATCTCTCCCCTCATGCCCTCTTTGTACATCTATCCTCTCTCTCTATCTCTCTCCTACTATCCACATCTCTTCACTCTCCCTTTCTCTCTCCCTCTGTCCTCCTCTCTCTCTCCAACCATCTCCCAACCTCTCTCTCCCTTTTTCTCCCTCCCTCTCTCGCTCCCTCTATTCCTCTCTCCCTGGATTCCTCTATTCCTGTGTCTCTGTTCCTGTATGTCTCTCACCCACTTTCTCCTTTATGGCTCTCTCTTCCTCTCTCTTTCTCCCTCTGTCTCCCTCTATCTCCTTCTCTCTCCCTCTGTCTGCATCTTTCTCTCTCCCTCTCTTTCTCCATCTCTCGATCCCTCTCACTCTTTCTCTACTTAATGTATTCCCGCCTCTCTCTCTCTCCTTCTCTCTCCCTCTCAACCTCACTCTTCCTTTCCATCTCTCTGCCTCTCTTTCCCTCCATGCTTCTCTCTCACTCTCCCTAGCCTCCTCTCTCCCTCTATCTCATCCACTCTCTCCCTCATTCCCTCTCTTTCCCTCTCTCCATTTCCCTCTCTCTCCCTCACTCTCTCTGTCCCCTTCTCTCTTTCTCTCTCCCTATCTCTCCATTTTTCTCATTCTCTCCTCTCTCCTTCTCTCTCCCTCTCCCTCACTCTTCCTCTCTCCATCTCCCTCTGAGTCTGTCCCCCTCTCTCCCTCTCTTTCATGTGCTCCAGCTCTCTCTCTCTCTAGATCCCTCATTACCTCTTTCCCCTATCTCAACCACCCTCTCTCCCTCTCTTTCCCTCTCGCCCCTCCTTCTCTCTCTCTAGCTCTCTTGCCCTGTTTCCCTCTCTCTGTCTCTCTCCTCTCTTTCTCTCTCCCTATCTCTCTCCCTCTCAATTTCTTTCTCCCTCAACATCTCTCCCTCTCTCTTTCCCTCTCTCCCTCTCTTAATTTCTCTCCCTCCCTACTTCTATCCCTACCTATTTGTTCTTCTCTTCCTCTCTCTCTCCATATCTCTTCCTCCCTATCCCTCACTCTCCCTTCCTCTCTCCCACTTTCTCTACCTATCTCTCTCCATCTCTTCCTCTCTCCTTCTCCCTCCCTTTCCCTCACACTTCCTCTCCCCCTCTTTCCTTCTCTCCCTCTCTCTCCCTCTTTCTAGCTCCCTCTCTACCTCTCTCTTGCACTATTTCTCCCTCAATCCCTCTCTTTCCCTCTCTTCAACACTCCCTCTCCCTCCCTATTCCTCTCTCTCTCCCTCTCTCTTTCTCTCTCTCACTCTTCCTCTCTCTCTCTCCTTCTGTCTCTCCCTCTCTCTGTCTTTCTTTCTTCCCCCTCTCTATTTCTCTTCTGCTCTCTTCCTGTCTCCCCCTCTCACCCTCTCCCTTTCTCTCCCTCTTTCTCAGTGTGTGTCTTTCTCCCACTCCCTCTCTTCCTGTGCATCTCTCCCTCTGAATAGGTCCCCCTCCCTCTCTTCCACCCTGTCTATTTCCATCCCTCCCTCTCTCTCCCTCTATTCATCTCTCACTCTGTCCTTCTCTTCCTGTGTCTCTCCCTCTATTTTCCTACTTCTCCCTCTCTCTCCCCATCTCTCCTACTCTCTCCCCCTTACTCCATTTATTTCTCCCTCCCTCTCTCTGTCCCTGTCTTCCTCTCTCCCTATCTCTCTCTGTCTCTCTATTTCTCCCTTCTCTCTCCCACTCTCTCTCTCCCTCCCTCTTTCTTGCTCCTATCCTGCCTCTCTTTCCCTCTGTTCTTCTCCCCTTCTCTCTACCCCTCTCTGCTCCCTCCCTCCCTCTCTCTCTCTATTCCTCTCCCTAGCTCCCTCTATTCCTGTGTCTCTCATCCTGTGTGTCTTCTGCACACGTTCTCCTTTATGTCTTTCTCTTACTCTAACTCTCCCTCTTTCTTCCTCTATCTACTTCTCTCTCTCTCCATCTGTCTGCCTCTGTCTCTCCCTTTCTCTCTCCCTCTCTCACTCTCTCTCCCCATCTCTCCCTCTCTTTTCCTCCCTCCTGCTTTCTCCCTTTCTCTAGTTCCCTCTCTCACTCCCTCTCCCCTTCTCTCTTCCTCTCTCTCCCTCTATCTCCCACTCTCTCTCCCTCTCTCTAGCTGCTGCTCTCTTTCCCCCTCTCCCTCTGCCCCTCTCTTCCTCTCTGTTCCTCCCTCTCCCTCTCTCCCTTACTTTCTCCCTCTTTCTCTCTCTCTCCTTCTCTCTCTCTCTCTCTCTCTCAGCCTCTCACTTTTTCTCTATTTCTCTCTCCTCACACTCTCTTCCTTTTTACCGCTTTCTGTCCCCCTCTCCCTCTGTCACTCTCTTCCTCACTCTTCCTCTGTTCCTCCCTTTTCCTCTCTCGCTCTCTCCCTCTTCCTCCCTCTTTTTCCCTTCCTCTGTCACTCTTTCTCTCTCTCTCTCCCTCTCTGTCTTTCTCCCTCTATCTCACTCTCTCTTCCCCTCTCTCTCCCTCTCTCCCCCCTCTTCTTCTCACTCCCTCTCACTCCATTTCTTTCTCCCTCAATCTGTCTACATCTCATCCTCCCTCTCTCCCTTCCTCTCTCCCTCTCTCCTTCTCCCTCCCTATGTCTCTCTCACTGTTGTGTCTCCCTTCCTCTCTATCTCTCTCCCTGGCTCCCTCTCTCTCGTCCTCTCTCCTTCACTCTCCCTCTCACCCTCACTCTTCCTCTCCCTCTCTCTCCACCTCTTTCCATTTCTTTCCCTCCCTAATGCTCTCTCCCTCTATCTCTGTCTCTGTCTCTCTCCCTTGCTCCCTCTCTCCATCTCAACCACTCTCTCTCCCTCATTCCCTCTCCTTCCCTCTCTCCCTCTATATCCATCACTTTGTCTGCCTCTCTCTTCCTCTCTCCTCTCTCCTTCTCTCTTCCTCTATCCCTCACTCTTCCTCTCTCCATCTCTCTATCTCTCTCTCCCTCTCTTTCCTGCCCTCCAGCTCTCTCCCTTTCTCTCATTCCCTCACTATCTCTCTGCCTCTATCTGAAACTCTCTCCCTCTCTTTTCTCTCTCCCTCTCTCCTCTTCCTCTCTCCCTCTCTCTCCATTTCTTTCTCCCTCAACTTCTATCCTTCTCCCTCCCTCTCTCCTTCTATCTCTCCCTATTTATTCCTCTCTTCCTCTCTCTCTCCATATCTCTTCCTCCCTATCCCTCACTCTCCCTCCCTCTCTCCCAATTTCTGTACCTATATCTCTCCCTCTCTCTATCTTTCTCCTTCTCTCCCTCGTGCTTCCTCTCTTCCTCTCTCCCTTTCCCTCCCTAGCACTCTCTCCCTCTCTAGCACCCTCTCTATTTCTCTCCCTCTACCTATCTCTCCCTCTATCCCTCTCTTTCCCTCTCCTCAACACTCTCACTCTCCCTTCCTATGCCTCTCTCTCCTTCTCTCTCTCTCACACACTTCCTCTCTCTTCCTCTGTCTCACCCTCTTTCTCCATCTCTCTTCTGCTCTCTTCCTGTCTCCCTCTCTCTCCCTTTTTCCCCTCTGTCTCAGTGTGTCTTTCTCCCACTCTCTCTGTGCCTCTCCCCCTCTAACTAGCTCTCCCTCCCTCTCTTCTACTCTCTCCTTTTCCATCCATCCCTTTCTCTCCCTCTGTTCCTCCTTCTCTCTCTCTTTCACTCTCTCCCTTTCTTTCTCCCTCCCTCTCTCTATAGCTCACTTTCTCTCTCTGTCTCTCTATTTCTCCCTTCTCTCCCTCTTTCTTCCTCTCCCTCACTCTCCCTCACTCTCTCCCTCCTATTATCACTCTCTTTCCCTCTCTTCTTCTCTCCCTCCCTCCCTCCCTGTATTCCTCTCTCCATAAGCTCCCTCCATTCCTGTGTCTCTCTTCCTGTGTGTCTTCTGCCCACTTTCTCTTTTATGGCTTTCTCTTCCTCTCTCTTCCTCTCCCTCCCTGTCTCTCTCCCCCTCTAGCTTCCTCAGGCCCACCTTCACCCTTTCTCTCTCCCCCTCTGTCCCAACTTCACCCTCTCTTTTACTCCCTCTCTACCTCTATCTCTACCTCTCTCCCACTCTCCCTCTCTCTTCCTCACACCCCTCTCTTTCCCTCCCTCCAACTCTCTCCCTCCCTCTCCCTCTGTCCCTCTCTCTTCCCCCATATTGCTCACTCTCCATCTCCCTTCATCTCCTTCTCTCCCTCTGTCTCCTTCTTTCTCTCACTATTTCTCTACCTATCTCCCGGCCTCTCTCTCCCACTCTCTCCCTTCCTTTCTCCTCCACTCTCTCCCTCTCTTTCCCTTTCTCTAACCTTCTCCCTCCCTATTCTTCTCTCCTCTCTGTACTTCTCTCTTTCCCTCTCCCTTTCTCTCCCTCTCTCAGTGTGTCTCTCTGCCACTGCCTCTCCCCCTGGCTCCCTCCCTTTGACTATCTCTCCCTCTCTCTTCCACTCTCTCCTTTTCCATCCCTCCTTCTCTCTCTCCCTCTATTCTTTTCATCCTCTGTTTGCCTCTTCCTGTGTCTCTCCCTCTCTGTTCCTCCTTCTGCCTTTCTCTCTCTTCCTCTATCTTCACTCTCCCTCTCACTCCATTTCTTTCTCCCACACTCTCTCTCTTCTCTCTTGCTCTCTGCATTTCTCTCCCACTCTCATTCTATCTCTCCCTCTCTTCTTACCTATCCCTCACTCTCCCTCATACACTCCCTCTCTTTCCCTAGTTCCCACTTTCTCTGTCTCTCTACCTCTCTCTCTCTCTCTCACTCTTTCTCTACTTATCTCTCCCCCTCTCCCTCTCTCTTTCTAACTCTTTCTATCTTTCTCTCTCCCTCTCTCTTCCTCTCTGTGTCTCTGTGTCTCTTTCCCTCCCTGCTGCTCTATCCCTGTCTCTCCACCTCTTGCTCCTCTCTCCCTCTATCTCAACCACTCTCTCCTGCATTCCCTCTCTATCCCTCTCTCCCTATCTCTGTCTCCCTCTCTTTCTTTCTCCCTCTCTTCCCCATGCTTCCTCTCTCCCTCTCTCCCCCTCACTTTCCCTAGCTCCTTCTCTCCCTCTCCTTATCTTTCCCTCTATCCCTCTCTTTTCTTCTCCTCAACTCTCTTACTCTCCCTCTCTCTCCCTGTCTCCCCCTCTGTCTCCCTCTCTTGGTCTTTCTCTATCTCCCCCTCTCTCTCACTCTCTCCTTTTCCATCCCTCCCTCTTTCTCTCTCTCACTATTACTCTCTCCGTCTGTCCTTCTCTTCCTGTCTCTCTCCCTCTCTGTTCCTCTTTCTTCCTCTCTCCCTCTTTCTCCCTCTCTCTCCTACTCTCTCCCTCTCTATCTCCCTCTCACACCCTTTCTTTCTCCCTCCCTCTCTGTCCCTCTCTTCCTCTTTCCCTATATCTCTGTATCTCTATTTCGTTCTTCTCTCCAACTCTCCTCCTCTCTCTCCCTCTAATCTCTCCCTCTTTCTCCTTCCTATTCATCCTCTCTTTCCCTCTGTCCATCTCTCCTTCTCTCTCTCCCCTCTCTCCTCACTCCCTCCTTTTCTCCCTCTATTCCTCTCTCCCTAGCTCCCTCTATTCCTGTGTCTCTCTTCCTGTGTGTCTTCTTATGGCTCTCTCTTCCTTCCTCCCACTCTCTCTTTCCTTTCTCTACCTTTGTCCACCACTCACCCTCTCTCACCCCTGTCTTTCCTTCTGTCCCACCCTCACCCTCTCTCCCACACCCTCTCTACCTCTATCTCTTGCTCTCTCCCTCTCTCTTCCTCTCACCCCCTCTATTCCTCTCTCCAATCCTCTCCCTGTCTCTCCGCCTGTCCCTCTCTTGTCCTCCATATCGCTCATTCTCCCTCTCTCTATCACTCTTTCTCCGTCTCAGTATTTCTCTACCTATCTCTCTGCTTCTCTCTCCCACTCTCTCTCTTGCTTCCTCTCTCCACCTCTCTCTTCCTCTCTCCCCTCTCTCCCTCTCTTTCCCTTTCTCCAACCTTCTCCCTCCCTATTCCTCTCCTCTCTCTACCTCTCCCTTTCTCTCCCTCTCTCAGTGTGTCTCTCTGCCACTGCCTCTCCCCTGTCTCACTCCCTGTGTCTCTCTCTTCCACTCTCTCCTTTTCCATCCCTCCTTCCCTCTCTCCCTCTATCCTTCTCTTCCTTTGTCCACCTCTTCCTGTGGCTCCCCCTCTCTGTTCCTCCTTCTGCCTCTATCTCCCTCTCTCCTTCACACTCCCTCTCAATCCATTTCTTTCTCCCATACTTTCTTCTCTCTTTCTCTCCATTTCTCTCCCTTTCTCCTTCTGTCTCTCCCTCTTTGTTCCTCTCTCTCTTCTTACTATCCCTCACTCTTCCTCATACATTTCCTCTCTCTACTTCTCTTTCCCTCTCTCCGGCTTTCTCCCTCTCTCTAGCTCCCTCTCTCCCTTTCTCTCTCCATCTCTCACTCTTTCTTTACTTATCTCTCCTCCCTCTCTCTTTTCCTCTCTCCCCTCTCCATCTCCTCCCCTCTCATTCTCTACCTGCTGTTCTCTCCCTCTCTCTGGGCCTCTTGATCCCTCTCTCCCTCTATCTCAGCCACTCTCTCTCCCTCATTCCCTCTCTTTCTCTCTCCCTCTCTCTCCATTCCTCTCTCCCTCTTCCTCTCTCCCTCACAATCCAATTCTTTCTCCCACACTCTATCTCTTCTCCCTCCCTCTCTCCATTTCTTTAGCTCTCTTCTTCTATCTCTTTCTCTTTGTTCCTCTCTCTACCTTTCTTCTTACTATTCCTCACACTCCCTCATACACTCTCTCTCTCTACATCTCTTTTCCTCCCTCCCGCTTCCTCCCTCTCCCTTGCTATATCATAATAGTAGCATGGTGATGTCACAATATCTTTGTGATATCCCACTAGTACCTTTCTCATATCAGAATGCCATTGTGACTAGATAATGGTACCATTGTGATGTCATAGTACAATTGTGATGTCACAAAATGATTGTGATGTCCTACTAGTATCATTGTGATTTCATAATAGCCTAGTGATGTCACAATAGTAGCTTTGTGAAGTCAACATGTCTTGTGATGTCCGAATTGCACCATTGTGAAGTCATAATGCCATTGTGTTTACAGCATAGTACCATTGTCAGGTCATAGTATCTTTGTGATATCACAATACTACCATTGTGATGTCACAATTAAAATGTAATATCATAATTCTCTAGTGAAGTCAAATTCGAATGATTTTCATGTCACGATGGGATTGTGATGTCATACTAGTACCATTGTTATGTCATAACACCCTTTTGATGTCACAATACTAGCACTGTGATGTACTAATAGTACCATTGTGATGTCTCAAGTCAATGGTAATGTCATAATTCTCTAGTATTGTCACAAACACAAAATCATGCTGTCACAATTGATCGTGATGTCCTACTTTTACCATTGTCATGTCATAATACACTTGTGATGTCCCAATAATAGCATTGTGATGTCCCAATACCTTTGTGATATCCTGATAGTGCTATTGTGATGTCCTAATGCCATAATGATTAGAAAAGAGTACCATTGTGATGTTATAATCCTATTCAGACTAGAGAATAGCAACATTGTGCTTTCATAGTACAATGATGTCCTACTATGGTGCCCGAAATGTTTTTGCTAGCCTCAACCCACCTCTTCAGGTTTTATTTTTAGAACTCAGTAACAGAATAGCTTGCTCAGCATTTCATGTGCATTTTCTCCCTGGTTCTTCTAACTAGCTGAATCCCATGGCCTTTTCCCCTGTTTAAGATTCTGTCCCTCTACCTTCATTGCTTATCTCCAGAGTCCAGTCAAAGTTCTCCCCAGCTTTATAAGACATATTTCAAACATGTAGGTTCCTGGAAAATATTTCAGTCTGTTTGAACTGCAAAAGTATTATAGGCCTTAAGCAACAGGAGATTTACTCTGTTTTATATTTTTTCTGGTGTGTGTGTACAAATACTTGCATACATGCACATATAAACACATATCAGAGAGAGTGCTGGAGTCAGGGGACAACTTCCTCTCCCTCCATGTATTTTTTTCTTTTTAAAGATTTATTTATTTATTTACTTATTCATTCATGTATTTATTTATTTATGATGTATACAATATTCTATCTGCATGTACACCTGTACACCAGTAGAGGACACCTGCACACCAGAAGATCTCATACTAGATGGTCATGAGCCCCCATGTGGGTGCTGGGATTTGAACTCAGGAATTTAACCTCTATGTCCTGTCTGCAGCCCCTCTACCATCCATTCTAGGGATCCACCTTTGTAGTCATGTTAGTGTGGCAAGCACTCTTATCCCAGGAACCATTTTGTCTGCCCTGTTTTGTTTTTGACACTATTTCTGCATAGCCTAGGATAGTCACCAACTTGTTTTGTAATCAAGGTTGACATCAAACTTTTGATCTTCTTTCCCTCTTTCACTTCAGTGCTAGGATTATAAATGTTGACAGCTGTAGTCAGTTTGATATTTGCCTTGTTTATCTATTTATATATTCAGTGTAATATATATGGATATTTTGCCTCAAGGTAGCTCTGTCCACCACATGCAAGTCTGGCAACCAAAGAGGCAGGATAGGGTCTTAGCTTCTCTGGGACTGTAGATAAAATTGTAAGCCACTGAATGCTGGGAATTAAACCTGGGTCCTCTGGAAGAGCATTAAGCATGGAGCACTCTCCAGACCAATAGTGGCTTCTGTGTTATTTTGTTTGTTTGTTTGTTTGTTTGTTTGTTTAATGTTAGAGACTGGTTCTCCATGTAGCCCTGGTGATTCTGGGCTCAATTTGTAGACCAGGCTGGCCTTGACCTCACAGAGATCCACCTGTCACTGCCTGCCAGAGTGCTGTACCACCATACTTGGCAGTTTCAAGTCATTTTAATATCCCCCCTATTTCAAATCGGGGGTCTTGAACCCTATCAGAGAATTGGACAGTCTCCATTGTGGAGCCAGTAAGAGGACTCAGGCCTAGGAAGAACATGAACATCTTCTATGGAAAAAAAAAGGCCTCTCTGGTCTTTATTATTTTAGAGACCAGTCCTCGTCAGCTTGGCTATCCTCTGCCCCTCAAGAGACTGGAGGTGTGTACTACTTCCTTTCCAGGAAGAACGCTGGAAAAAAGTATGCTTACATATACACGTGTGTCTGTGTGCATATATGTCACGTGTGTGCTGGTGTATATGGTGGCCAGAAAATGGTGTTGAATCCCAGGAAACTAGTTTCAGGTTGCTGTGAGCTGCTCAGCTGTGGCTGAGAACAGACCTCAAGTTGTCTGCAAGAACAGCAAGTGTTCCTCATCACTGAATTTTCTCTCTTAATGGGCTTTTCATTCAAAACAAGAGTGTTAGAAGTTTCAGACTCAGCAGCCTGAGAGTGGCTTATGGATGATTTTTCCTGAGAAACTCTGCTTAATCCAAGTGCTTCTTAAATCTGCCCCTTATTCATCTTCATCTTATAGACAGAGCAACCAGATCTCTGAGAAACTAAAGCTCACAGTTCTCAGAGCTAGTCGGGATATTTTGATGTTGGACCAGGTGCTGTGGTGCCCTTGGTATTCTAATCTTGAGGCCCAGCCCAAGCTTAGGGGCCTGCTATGGAGAACAAGGGATGGCCATATTCAGGGAACTCTAGTTTGCCTTGGAGACAAGTCATGATAGCATAGGGCAAAAGATACTGTCTTAGGAATTTAAGGGATATTCGGGGGCTCTGGGGCAAAAAGGGGCCACTATGTGCTGAGACTTAAAGCACAGAGGCAGGCAAGGAAACAAATACCATACTTTTGCCCTTCCCTAAGTGTGTGTGAGGGGATAAGTGCTGCCAGCTCAACAGAAAGGGTTGCTCAGGTGAGGAAACTGAGGTTGTCGGGTGCTCTAGCCTGCCAAGTTGATGGGAGCAGAAGCTCCACCACAGGGAAACCTGAGAATGGCGCGCATGCGTCAATTCTTTTGCCACAGTCACGTGTCCCAGGCATTCTGCTTGGTGCTTTCTATGATGGTGCCAGGCAACTTCTCCATCGGCTGGCAGCCCTCTTGTTTATCCATGCCCAGTGGGCGGCGCCAGGACCTGGACCAAGCTTGGTCAGTGTAGGGCTGCTACTGCTGTGGGGCTCAGCCACCTGTGCTGCCTACCAGGGCGGTGGGCCGAAACCTGGAGGGTCGGGGGCCCCAGTTCCCTTGGGGGAGGGGGGCTTGGGAATCCACTACCTGGGGCGGGCCACTGAGTGACAAGATTCAGGCAGAGAGACCTGCCCGACACCCATGGTGGGTGGTGGGGCTGCAGGAGCAGGGTTGTAGCAGGCTTCCATAGGGCAGGGTCAGGACTCTGGCTGAGCATCCATCTCGGGTGGAGGTCCAAGAGCCCTGTGTCCTGGGATTGGGCAGTGGGGTAGAAGTGAACCTGCCTTTCAGTCCGAATCCCTGGGTACCTCAGATGCAGAGTCCTGAGATGTGCTCACTGCCTGCTTGTTCTCCCAGCCTAAACCTTGCTCCAAATCAGTCATAGGTCTAAGTCGCTCTCATGCACCACAGCGTTGTGAGTCATTTTTTCTGGATGCCTGAGACAAAGGTTTGAGGAAACAGGCCTACAATGCCTTCTGAGTCAAGCAGGGCGGTATTCAGGACCCTGTGTTATTGGTAGGGCGATGATTCTCCTCCTCTGTCTTTCCACGGAGACCCCTCTGAGCCTTCTGTGCTCTTCTGGACTCGCTGTTTAGTGCTTCTCCAAAAACATAACTGCACCTGGGTATGGGAGCTCATGCACTCTACTGAGGCAGGAGGATTGCCATGTGTTGCCAGTCCAGCCAGAGCTATGTAGTAAGGCCCTGTCTCAAAAGAAAAGCGGTACTAACAGCTCTTGATTCTTAGAGAACAAATGGTGGCATGTTTATACAAACTTGAGACAGGTGATGCTAAACATGACAATTCATTGTCTGGATTGAAACCAGATAGTGGGGTAGAGCATTTGAATGAACAAGGGGAACCTGTATACATCCCAAAAGAACATTATACCAATAAGGAATGTTAAAAATTAAATGCAGATATAGCTCTGATAAAATTATGATCATTTTCTCAGGTGCTTCAAATCCAGAATAACTGAAGATTATAGCCTTAAGTTTCTCTAGTTTGGGAACCAGAGAGATGAGGCAGTAGTTCTTGCAGAGGATTTGGATTTGATTTCCAGTATCCACGCAGCAACCTCACAATAGCCTGTAATAACTGGAGTTCCAAGGGATCTAACAGGTTCTTCTGGCCTTTGGGCAGCAGGTACACAGGTGGTATACATACATGCTGACACTCATTCACTCACACATAAAGAAAATCTTTTTAAAATCTTGAAAGAAAAAGCAGGGCCATTGTCCATACTCAGATTGCTCAGATTCTTTTTTTTTTTTTTTTTTTTTTTCAATGCAGTTTATTCAGGAACCTTGAACAATCCTCGGACCCTGGGGAAAGCCAGCCCACAGCTTAAATAGCCTCTGGGTAGCCAACCCAGGCGTGCCACGTGGGCAATGCAGATAGGTCCACATACATGGAAGCAAGCCAGATCCTCGGCCTTAGCCAAATGTGGAGTTGTTCGTGACAGAGAGCATTCACCATCGGGAAGGTGGAAACCAGCTCCATCTTTAAGGCATAGCATTCCGCAGCTCTCTACAGTTCCCCCTTTTTGTTTTAGACGCATCAGGCAAGAGTAGAGGTCTGATCTCTGATATTAGAAATAAATTGGGACTTTGTACCGATGTTCATTTAGGTGTCATCCACCCAAAGAGCATCAGACCCGTCCGATACCTTTTTCTCAGAGGCGGGACCTGGGGCATCAACCCGCATGCAATCAGACATGCTCTTCTCTGGGTCGAAAGCGGCTGACCCTGAGTGCAGTGCTTAGCCTCGCATCCTGAGTGTATCATTTTAGCTTTTTATGGTATCCAACCATGCTTGGGGAGAATGTTCTGCTTCAATGGCTGTAAAGGCCTGAATGATCATGGCTGCATCATACTGTTGTGAGACTCTAATCTTGCATATATACCACAGGCAGATTGCTTAGATTCTTAATTCTTTTTATCTTGAAAATGTTTGGGGTTTTTAGACAAGATATTTCTGTGTAGCCCTCCCTGGTTTTTCTGAAACTTACTCTGTAGACCAGGTTGTCTTCTAACTCACAGAGATCCGCCTGCCTCTGCCTCCCCTGTGCTGGAATTAAAGGCTTGTGCCACCACCACCTGGCTAGATTCTGAACTCTTAATACATCCAAGTAATAGTGTGAAGAGTCTTTTGGCTAGCTGCAGCTATTTTCCATGTTGAACTAATTGTAATGGTAAATGATTTGTTACTTCTTCAGTTACCTGAAATAATGAGAACTGAATTTAAATTCCATCTAAGTGCCCTATTTTTTTAATTGTTTAAGACTTTCACGTGAAAACCTCATTTGTCCTTTGATTTTCTAGTTTCACATGTAGGTCATGGTACATGCAGCATCTTAGATGCAGCATCTGTTCAAGCCATGCATCTGATACTAGCATCCTGTGGGATTTATTATTTTGAAGTAGAAATTGTCAGTAAGGGAAGAAATGGGTAATTGTAAATTTTGGTTGCCATAACCATTTTTTATTCCTGGATAATTATATTTGAAATGTTTCATCAATACGTATGACATAATTTGAAAGGTATAATCTTGAAATCTTGGTTTTGGAAAAATCGACTGTAAATATTACAGTACAACAGATTGGTTCTGTTAAGTCATGGTTTAATAGTCTTTCTGGCAGGGTCATTAGTAAAACTGAGAGCTGAGGTTTAAGCAATAGAGTGGCTCATTTTTTTCTGAATTCTGCTGAGAAGCTGGATCTTCTAAAACTTGCCAAGCCAAAGCTGGTGTGTGGCTTATAAGTATTTGAAAGGGCTTAGGGTTCACAATCTGAGGTATAACTTGGAAGGTGGATTGCTTCTAAGTTCTTGAGTCAGAGCTTCCTAGGAGGTTAGTGTGTGGTATGGAAACTTCAGAATGAAAACTCTGGTTGATTGTGGAACCAAATTTCGTTTATTATTTAGTCTTAGAATTGATGTGCTGTGATATGGATGTGCATCAGAATCACTTATGGGACTATTACAGTTAGTTTTGGACCTTAACCAAAATATTCTCAATCAGAATTTTCTGTGGTAAAGCTTTTGTAATGGTGTAGGCATCTTGAGAAAGATCCATGAAGAATTTTGGTGCATATCCCTAGTTAAGAATTAATTCTCTAAATTCATAATATTTTCTGATACTTCATTGGAATATTAGTGTCATTTAAAAAAAAAAAAACATAGGATCATTTGTACAGCTGCCAAAATATTGCACTCTTAAGGTAAGTTAACCTGCATTTGAATCCCTCTTGTTGAATTTTCTGTGTTTAATTAACCAAAGCAATTGTCCAATACATCATTGTTCTCTTTTCGGGATATACTCTGCCAGTAGTGTCAAAAGTAGAAGGGGAAAGTTTGGGCTATTCCCAACACTTCTTAACTGTTTTGCCAAGGTGATAAAACTAAACATAAAACTAGAGATTCCCAAGAGAAAGCCTAACCTTTTAGGTACATAAGAAACTCCTATTTATTCTGCTCCACAATGCTGGCACTGCTCATGATGATTCCTAGGTTTCTCTATAGCTTTCATTCTATGTGTTCCTTCTATGAAGGATTTCAACCTCGTGTTTTCATGGCTACAAATACCCTGAGCCTTATATCTAATTTTATGTCTCATTAATTCCCTTGAGCTCCAGTCAGACAGATCTACGAAGATGTTTGCAATTGAGTCTTCCACAACCATTGAATATAGCCTGTTTGAAATGTTTTTTTTTTTTTTTTTTTTTAATGATGGTAGAAACTTGAGGATTTCTAATCTTTATCTTTTTCTTGGTGTGTCCACTGCCTGTCCCTTAGTTGGGTCTTGGTAATTTATCTCTGGAGTCCCAAGGTGGTTGATAATTGCCTTCCAGGTGCTCTCTGTTTGTAACTCTTAACAGTGTATTTCTCAGATAGAGCTGACTTGGGTCTGTCTCTCCCTTAAAATCATTTGGAAAAGATGCTTTGGGGCTAAAATATGAAACTTTTTACCAGAGTAATTTATGACGTGACCATCCTGTGTAATTTTTCATTCTCATATGTTTGTATCCATGATTTCTCATCCTTCTTTTCCTTTGATGTTTAACATTGTATGTATTTTGCATATAGTAAAATTGAACCCTTTTTGGTATAGAGTTCTGTGAATTTTTACAAATATGTGCAGTCCTAACCACTATACCTAGTGTACAAAATATTCCATCCCTCTGTCCCTTGGTAGATGGTTCATTCCAATCTCTAACCTGGCAACCACTGATTTGTTTTATCCCTATAACTTTGCTTTTTTTAGAATGGCATATACATGAAATCATAATATGTAGTCTCATAATTCTGCCAGAATCTGCTCTACATAATCCAAAATGAATTAAAGATTCATCCTTGTGAATCAATATTTTAGAGAATAGACTCATTTCTATTGCTGCAGGTATGAATGATCAAACCAATATGCTGGCCCACTCCCCAAATGAAAGGTAGGTTTCCACAATTACAAATATAATCATTAGCAACATCTATAAGTGCATTTTCTTTTGTAAATGTAAGTTTTCATTTCATTTGGGTATATGTGAAGGAACAAGACTGCCAAATTGTAGGTAAAAGTATTTTTAACTCTGAAAGGAACTGTGAGATCATTTTTGCAAAGCAGCTAGAGTGATTTGCCTTTGTGCCCACAGTGTGTGACTGTTCTTCTTGATCTGCCTCTTTGTTGTGTTGTCAGGGATTTTCCTTTTTTATTTCTATTTTTTCAGCTCTTTAAAAATTATTTTGGTGAAGTACACAAACTTCTGTGATATTTTTATGCACAATACCATTATTACTTTGTCCTTATTCTTCCTGCTCTCATGTTGTTTTTTCTGTTGTTCTTTTCTTTTTTTTTTAATTGTTGTAATGATGTCTGGGTTTTCCAAATGGCTTGTTATAATTCTCATCTTCCCTTCATCTATAAGGTATTTTTTTCTCTCCCTGATTGCACATGTGGGCTTACGTTTCTGGTTCTTTGTACATGGTTGCCCTTTCCTTTTCCCCCAGAGTTAGCTTCAGGACCTCAATTCCTCTTTCTCAGTCAAACTAATCAGTTTTTAAGTCCTAGATATGGGGTATATTTCTGTCACTGCCTCTTCGCCAATATAGCATGTCTCCTTTACATTTTGATCAGGCATGTACCCTTGTAATTGGTGCATATACCCTTGTAATTGTCTGCAAATTACTGACTTTAAGGTAGGGAATATTCCAAACTAGTATTCAAGTGAGTGAAGAAATGAATGGTTTTCTGTCTCTACTTCTGCCACTTCTAAAATGGCACATAAACAGAATTATATTACCTTCTAAGTAGCCTCTTAGGTGTGGCATTTTCAACCAAGCATAATGCATTTTAGATGAAAGCTTGCAGCATCAAACAGGAGAACTGATCCCTTTTTTGGTGATGGCATATGTGCGCAAACTAATTATCTTACCACTCTGCAGTTTTCATGGAGAGATGTGTGCCCATCTGTTTATTTCACTTTAAATAGACTTTTCTTTAGATAATGTTTATTTAAGAATGGGACAGGTAAACTTTGGTTTGAGGGTCCTAATTTCCACATGAAATGAAAAAAGTTTAGTGTGTTTACCTCTTTGGACAGTAAAAAAGAGCAGGAGGATCTTGTGTTCAAAGTGTTGCATGAAAAATGTTGCCCTTATTCTGCCCTGTGTATGCTCTAGGTCTGTTGAGGAAAATTAGGAATATGACTAATGGTGGCTATTTTTTTTTCTGTGTAGAAAATAAGGCTTAAAGGGAATTTGTTTTACTACATGAAAGAATATGTTTAATTTTCTAAGTTACTTTTTCTTTTAAACTGAGCATAATTTTTATGTATATTCATAAAAGAGCATAATTTGTAAGGACTAGTTAGATGTCGTTTTTTTTAGTTTAAAAATAAGTTGTACACATTTCTTTACAAAATACTAAGTTGTATTCTGTAATGACTATATTTTTAGGAGATAAATTAAGGTGTAGGTCTTTGTGTTTTTATGATTGATCAGTGACTGGTGAGAAATTTCTGAACATGACTTTATCTTATGAATGTAATTTCAGCTCACTTATTTCACTTAAGTTTTCAGTTATGCATGCTAAGAGATACAGAGGTAGTACAGAAAATGTTAATTGAAAATGTGAGAGATAATAACATTTTTTTTGAAAAATTTTAGTTATAATTTATGCATATGATGTTTTTAACTCTCCAAAGAAAATATTGATACCACTGTTTGACAGTGGTTATGGAAAGATTTGCCAGTTTTTCTGTTTGTATTCTATTCCACAATTTTTCTGTTGGCTGGTACTAATATCCCCTCAAAGTGTTCCTTTTATGATTATTGACTTTAAAACCTTTTTTTTTTCTTTTTGATGGTTTTTTAAAGTCAGGGTTTCTCTGTGTATCCTTGGAACTCACTCTGCAGACCAGGTCGGCCTCAAACTCAAAGATGCTTTATTCCCAGCCTCATATGCTGGGAATAAAGCATGTGCTTGGCTTTAAAGACCATTTTTTTAATGAAGAGTAGAAAATAAAATTTCTAGCTAGCTTTGGCAAGATTAGAAAAGAAGGAAGGACTGGAGAGATGTCTCAGCAGTTAAGAGTGTATACTGTCCTTGTAGAGGACCCTACTGCAATCCCATCACCCATGTCAGACATCTCACAACTGCCTTGTAACTCCAAGTCCATGGGTTTCAGCACCCTCTTCTGGCCTTCTCAGACATTGACTCAAGTGCACAAACTCACTTTCAAGCATCCATATACACTGATTTCAGTAACAAAATTGGAAGGGCACCTTCAAGTTTCAGTTGGTTGTCATCAACAAATGAATGCTCACAGAGGGTCATATGAGTAAAGATAGTAATATAGCTAAGTAGCATGTTTATCAACTTAATGTGTTTGATGGATACATTGTAGGGTTAGATGTTTGTTGAGTCTAAGCAGCATTACATTTTTCATGGTTGTCTTATCTGCACTTCCCAGTGGGCTTTCTAACAGGCAGTAGAAACTCTGGAAACCTATCCAGGTTAGTATTCAAAAAGTGGAGTGGGTTAGGACAGAGAGAATTCATTAAGGAAAAAAAAATTAACTCTAAATTAAAACAGTCTTTATTGAATGAATATTGAGATCATACGTGGGGGAACTGAAGAGTAGTTCTGGCTCAAGGAAGCACATGTATCAACAGAATAGAATATGCTAGTCCTTTAAGAGTAGTAAGAATTTGAGACACTTTGTTGGAAAAAAATACTCCAGAAGATGGGAAATGACTAAGGCATTGTCAGGTAGAGAATGAACCCCCGTGCTCTTTGACAGAGGCATTATGGCTTAGTGTTACTGGGGATTGAAATGGAAACTGCCAGAAATAAGAATGGACTTAGATCTGGGAGAACCTTGATGGTAGTTGTAAACTCTATAGGCAACAAACAGAAAACTCTTATTATTTTTAATAAGAAAGTGAGAGGCCATCCATACTCAGCAGTTCCAGCTGGTGATAGGGAAAGAGTAGCATGTGTGTGTATTGGCATTGTACAAGCAACTAGAAGAGTGTGGCCTAGGAGCAGATTGTGATAGAGATGAAAAGGAAGAGTGTTCGTGTGCTGATGACCTGTTATTCGTGTGCTGATGACCTGTTATGCATCACAAAGTAGGGAAGAATTAAGGCTTGATAAGGATGAACACAAGGTTGTAGACTTTGCTGAAATAGGATCTCTACTGTTTGGAAACTTATAGGAAAGAGAAGAGATAGACATGTAATACATAATCTAGTATAAAATAGTAGTAATACAGATGAACAAACTGAAGTACAAAGAAGAGGTGGTGACCATCTGTTGGAAGGCTGTGGTGATCAGGGCAGGATAGTTAACATTTAACAGTGCAGAATAGGAAACAGGTAAACATTGGGCTCTGACTGCCCTGTCCTTCAGCCTCCTTCACACACAGCTATAGACAAGGTACTCATGAATTTGAACTGTGTGTGGTCGTGATACCTTTGCCTTGAAGAGAGGTAGAGACTGAAGGAGTTCAAGGCTAGACTTCCTCTACATAGTGTCACTGCCAGCTAGCCACAATACTATTGTAAGACTCTGCCTCAAAAAATAGTAAAACCAGCCCTTGGTTTCATTGATTCTTTGAATTGTTTTATTTGTTTCTAATTGATTGATTTCAGCCCTGAGTTTGATTATTTCCAGCTGTCTACTCCTTTTTGGTGTGTCTGCTTCTTCTTTTTCTAGGGTTTTTAAGTGGGCTATTAAGTTGCTTGAATGAGCTGTCTCGAATTTCTTCTTGAAGGCACTTAGTGCTATGAACTTTCCTCTTAGCACTGCTTTCATTGTGTCCCACAAGTTTGGGTATGTTGTGTCTTCATTTTCATTGAGTTCTAGGAAGACTTTAATTTCTTTATTTCTTCCCTGACCCAGCTGTCATTTAGTAACAAGCTGTTCAGTTTCCATGTGTGTGTAGGCTTTTTGCTATTTCTGCTGTTGAAGTCCAACTTTATTCCATGGTGATCAGACAAGATACAAGGGATTATTTCAATCTTCTTATGTCTGTTGAGGCTTGCTTTGTGACCAACCATATGGTCTATTTTGGAGAAGGTTCCATGAGGTGCTGAGAAAAAGGTAAATTCTTTTGTGTTTGGGTGTAAGGTTCTGTAAATGTCTGTGAGGTCCATTTGATTCATGACCTCTGTCAGAGATATTGTTTCTTTGTTTAATTTCCATTGTGTTGACCTGTCCTTTGTTGAGAGTGGGGTGTTGAAGTCTCCTACTATCAATTTGTGAGGATCTATATGTGGTTTAAATTTTATCAATGTTTCTTTTAGAAATGTGGTTGCTCTTGTGTTTGGGGCATAGATGTTCAGGATTGTGATGTCTTCCTGGTGGAGTTTTCCCTTGACGAGTATGAAGTGTCCTTCCCCATCTCTTTTTATTAATTTTGGTTGAAAGTCTATTTTATCAGATATTAGAATGGCTACTCCTGCTTGTTTCTTGAGTCCGTTTGCTTGGAAAGTCGTCTTCCAACCTTTTACCCTCAGGTAATATCTATCTTTGTGCCTTAGGTGTGTTTCTTGTATGCAATAGATTGCTGGGGTATGTTTACATATCCATTCTGTTAATCTGTGTCTTTTTACTGGAGAGTTGGGTCCATTGATGTTGAGAGAGATTAATGACCAGTGGCTGTTAGATCCTTTGATTTTGATGTTGGCTGTGGTCATAAGGTTGTGTGCTTGGTTGCTTTTTGTTTTACAGTAGTAAGGTTAATTATTTCCTGTGTTTTCTTGACAGAAGCTCATTTTCTTGGGTTGTATTTTCCCTTCCAGTGTCTTCTGTAATGCTGGATTTGTGTGTAGGTATTGTTGAAATTTGTTTTTGTCATTGAATATCTTGTTTTCTCCGTCTATGAGGACTGAGAGTTTTGCAGGGTATAGTAGCCTGGGCTGACATCTGTGTTCTCTTAGGGTCTGCATGATATCTGTCCAGGCCCTTCTGGCTTTCATAGTCTCTGTTGAAAAGTCAGGTGTGATTCTAATGGGTTTGCCATTATATGTTACTTGGCCTTTTTCCCTTGCAGCTTTTAGTATTTTTTCTTTGTTCTGTATACTTACTAATTTGATTATTATGTGGTGGGAGGATTTTCTTTTCTGGTCAAATTTGTTGGGTGTTCTGTAGGCCTCATGTATTCTTATTGGCTTCTCCATTAACTTGGGGAAATTTTCTTCAATGATTTTGTTGAAAATATTTTCTGGGCCTTGGAGAAGGGAGTCTTCTTTTTCCTCTATACCTATTATTCTTAGGTTTTGTCTTTTCATATTGTCTTGGATTTCTTGGATGGTCTGTTTCAGGAATTTTTTTGGATTTAACATTTTCTTTGACAGGTACATTGATTTCTTCCATTGTATCTTCTACACCTGAGATTCTTTCTTCCATCTCTTGTAGTCTGTTGGTTATGCTTACCTCTGTAGTGCCTGTTTTCTTCCCTAAATTCTTCCTCTCCATTATTTCTTCCATTTGTGTTTTCTTTAATTTTTCCAGTTCTATCTTCAGGTCTTGATTTGTTTTGTTTACTTCCTTCACCTGTCTGATTGTATTTTCCTCTTTTTCTTTTATTTCCTTCAACTCTGTTCCTATTACTTCTTTCAGTGATTTAATTATTTCTTCTCTGAAGGCCGCAAACTGTTTGGGTGCTTCCTCCCGTATTTCTTCACGGATGGCCATAATCTCCTTGTCTTTAACTTCCTCCATTTCTTTACAGATAGCCATGATCTGTTTGTTTTTATCTTCCTCTATGTCTTTACATATTTTATTTGTTTCCTCTATTATCCTCTTCATTAGCATAGATGTAAGGTCATCTTCTTGATTTTCTATTGTGCTGCGTTGTCCACGGCTGTTTGCTCCTGGATGGCTGGGTTCTGGAGATGCCATATTCCTCTGTCTTTTGCTGGTTGAGCTTTTATGCTGACCTCTACCTATTGAGCTGTTTTAGGTTTTGGCTGTTAGTTTCTGTGCTTCCTGGAGTCCTGAGGTAGGGAGAATCCTCTTGGCCAGAAGATGATTTTTCCTGAAGGTGTCCTCCTCTGCTTTTTTGGTTATGGTCACTGTATGGCCAGTGTTTCTTGGAATTGCCACTGCTCAACTCAGGTGTTTAGCCCTGAGTAGTAGCCACAAATGACATAAAGTACCTTGGTGTAACCCTAACCAAGCAAGTCAAAGACTTGTATGAAAAAAAATTCAAGTCTCTGAAGAAAGAATTAGAAGAAGATATGAGAAGATGGAAAGATCTCCCATGTTCATGGCTTGGCAGGATTAACATAGTAAAAATGGCCATCTTACCAAAAGCAATCTACAGATTTAATGCAATTCCCATCAAATTGCCAACACAATTCTTTACAGACCTGGAAAAAAAGAATTCTCAACTTCATATGGAATAACAAGAAACCCAGAATTGCTAAAACAATCCTCTACAATAAAAGATCTTCTGGAGGTATGTCCATTCCTGATCTCAAGCTGTACTATAGAGCAACAGGTATAAAAACTGCATGGTTCTGGCATAGAAACAGAATGGTGGATCAATGGAACTGAACAGAAGACCCAGAAATAAACCCACACACTTATGGACACCTGATTTTTGACAAAGATGCCAAAACCATACAATGGAAAAAAGATAGCATCTTTAACCAATGGTGCTGGTCCAACTGGATGTCTACATGTAGAAAAATGAAAATAGATCCATACTTATCACCCTGCACAAAACTGAAGTCCAAGTGGATGAAAGACCTCAACATATAAGCAGACACATTAAATTGAGTAGAAAAAAAAGTGGGGAATACCCTAGAACTCATCGGTACAGGAGAAAACTTCCTGAACAGAACACCAATAGCACAGGCTCTAAGAGCAACAATCAATAAATGGGACCTCATGAAACTGAAAAGCTTCTGTAAAGTAAAGGACACAGTCATCAAAACAAAGCGACTGCCTAAGATTGGGAAAGATTCATCACCAACCCTTTATCTGACAGAGGACTCATATCGAGTATATATAAAGAACTAAAAAAGCTGAAAAGCAGCAAACCAAGTAATCCACATAAAATATGGGGAACAGAGCTAAACAGAGAATTCTCTGTGGAGGAATATCAAATGGCAGAGAAGCACTTAAAGAAATGCTCAACCTCATTAGGCATTAGGGAAATGCAAATCAAAACAACCCTGAGATTTGACTTTACACCCATGAGAACGGCCAAGAATAAAAACTCAAGTGACAACACATGCTGGAGAGGTTCTGGAGAAAGGGGAACCCTTCTCCACTGCTGGTGGGAGTGTAAACTTGTACAACCACTCTGGAAATCAATCTGGCGCTTTCTGAGACAACTACTTTCTCAGAGAAATAGCGTTTCCTCAAGATCCAGCCATACCACTCCTAGGCATATACCCAAAAGAGGCTCAAGTACACAAAAAGGACATTTGCTCAACCATGTTTGTAGCGGCTTTATTCGAAATAGCCAGAAGCTGGAAATAGCCCAGATGCCCCTCAACTGAAGAATGGATGCAGAAACTGTGGTACATCTATACAATGGAATATTACTCAGCAATGAAAAATAAGGAAATCATGAAATTTGCAGGTAAATGGTGGGACCTGAAAAGGATCATCCTGAGTGAGTTGTCCCAGAAGCAAAAAGACACACACGGTATATACTCACTCATATAAACATACAACATAGAATAAATCCACTAAAATCTTTACATCTAAACATACTAAGCAAAAGAGAGGACCCTGACTAAAATGTTCAATCCCCATCCTGAAAGGCAAAGAGGATGGACATCAGAAGAAAAAGAAAACAGGAAACAACCTAGGAACCTGCTACAGAGGGCCTCTGAAAGCCAGAAGAAAACAGGAAACTACCTCGGAACCTGCCACAGAGGGCCTCTGAAAGCCTCTGCCATGCAGACTGTGAAAACAGATGCTGAGCCTGATGGCCAAATGAAGGGCAGAGTGAATGGAATTTTATATAAGAAGTGGGAAATATTAAGAGCTGGAATGGACAGGAACTCCACAAGGAGAGCAACAGAACAAGAAAATTTGAACACAGCGAACTTCCCAGAGACTCATACTCCAACCAAGGACTATTCATGGAGATAACCTAGAACCCTGACAATGCATCCACTTCTGATGAGAACTGATAGACTAAGATCAGAAAGAAGGAGAGGAGGACCTCCCCAATCAGTGGACATGGGGAGGGGCATGCATGCAGATAGGTGGAGGAGGGTGGGGATGGGAGGGGAGGAGGGAGGGGAAAAAAAGTAAAACCATGTATTTGTTGTTTCAACAGTTTACATATACTTGGTGCTTGTCTGCACTCAGTTGGCAAGGTAAGAAGGCTGGCTTATGTGCTTGATACAGAATGAAATTTCAGTAAACTGGAAGAACAGACTCAGTTGAGTTTACTGGTGAAGGAATGGATTGTTTGAGTTCGGGCTGTGCAAGGAAGGAATAAGATCTATAAGATGAAAGACTCAGGCCAAATGAGAGATTTGTGTATTGTTATTTTTAGTAAGACTTAAGAAGAGGTGTGTGTGGGGAGGTTTGAAGTGGATTTGCTAAAGTTGTGAAAGGTAAATGACATGATGAAAGATGACTGAAGAGAAGGAAAACTTCTTGGGAGTGTTTGTGTGTGTGAACTATGTATCTGGTGTGTACAAAAATACAAAATTTCCTTGGCAAATACATTACCTGAGCCCACATGGACAAGAGTAAACTTTTCTTCAGTCCACTGCTAGAACTGTGAGGACTACAGAAATTGAATGAGTAAATTATAGGCTACAGGCTTTGGGTACTTCCTAGTCTGTTTTTAAGAAAGATTTTTTTTTATTGCATTTATGAACTCACAGGGACTGTTACAGTATGCACAAAACCTGCAAAAGTTATTGCTTGACAAAATTCAAGCCCAGAGAAGTAGATGTGGACACACCATCCAACTCCTAACCAAGAAAATGTTTGCGATTGATGCCTCCTGGGAAATGGGGAAATTCAGTTTTCATCAGTAGAGTGACAATCAGTTTATATCAGTCACACTCCAAGGTAGGTTGCATCCTCAAGAGTAGTTGGGTAACATGAAAAGTACTCTGTGGTGTTTTGTTTTATTTTAAGAGATGCCCCGGCCAGCAGGGGTTCAATAGGTCCTAATGAAGGGTGAAATGAATGGGGTGGGAACAAGAGACTCGAAGAATGGGGACCATGACAGTTTGTCTGATCAAGGCCTCGTTTATTTGAAAGTTTTAAACAGTTTTATAGGGTGAAGGATAGTTTATTACTGCAGAAGATAGCAAAGTGGTTTATGGTTCAAGATTCATAAACTACACCTGCAAGATACCGTAAAAATGTTTCTTTAAGATATCTCAAAGATGCTCCAAGCCTAACGAGCAGATGTTCTCACATAAATCTATCACCCTTGACCTTAGGTCATAGTGCAGCTGTTGGTAACTTTCCACTAATTGGCTTTGGCTCCACTAAATGGCTTTGGCTTCACTAGTTGGCTTTGGCTCCTGGCAAAGAGAGAGAATGGGTACAGGAAAGGATCTGGGATGAGTTTGGGGAGGGAAATATATATGATCAAGTATGAAATTATTTTAAAATAATAAAATTATTTTTGTTGAATTTAGTCTGTGGCGTGTGTGCATGCACGTGCATTTGTGCCATGTCCTGTGTGTGGAGGAAGTCCTAGCACTTGAGGGAGTTTGTTCTTTCCATCACATGGGTCCTAGAGATTGAACATATATGGTCAGTATTGTGGCCAGTGCTTTGGTAGTCCACATTTTTAATTGGCCATCCAGCCCTGTGATACCTTTATCTTTTAAAATATTGCATGTATTTATAGTAATATATGCGTGTATGTCTATGTGGGCATACATCTACCACTTGATATGTGTAGAGACAAAAAGACAGCCTACAGGGGTAGACTCTCTTCTTTTACAATGTGGGACCTAGTGGTTGAGCTCAGTCATGAGGCCTAGTAACAAGAACCTTTAACCACTCACTAGCTTGTTGGTATAATGTTCTTTTGGAATGTATACACCTTACCCTTGTTCATTCAAAAGCTGATTTGTCTCCCCGACTCTCTGGTTTCAGTCAGGACATTGCATTATAATACTTATTCTAAGCATCACTTGTCTCAACTGTGTTTAAACATGCCAAAATAAGACAACCAGCCACAATGTTGAGCAATGCAAAGGAAGCAGGAAGAGAGGGAGGGAGAAACCAGTGGACAGGAATGTGTGGGAGTCAGAGGAGGAGAGCAGGGCAGGGGGCTAGCTGGGAGAGAGGTCTTGGACTGATGTGGAGAGATGGACCAGACCTAAGATATCATTAAAAGCGAGTATAATGTGGGAAACCTGAATGATACAAACTATGTGGGCTTGGAGGTTTAGGACTGAACAACTATTGCCCAGAATTATGATCTAGGTTAATTAAATAAGTTCCAGTTTTGCGTGGTTATTTAGGTATATAGCTGTTTAAGATCAACAACAGCATTACTAAAAGTATATCAATAGTAAATAATAATCACCACATACAACACTAGCTCTGTTTTTATTTTTCCCCTTAGGGCCAGGTGTGGTGGTGCACACTTTTAATCCTAGCACTTGGAAGGCAGATACAGGCAGATCTCTGTGAGTTCAAGGCCATCCTGGTCCACATAGCCAGTTCTAGGCCAGCTAGGGCTACCTAATGAAACCCTATTAAAGACAAATAAACTCCACAAACTAAAACTGAAATAATTTTAATTAACACACCAAATATTTTCCATTACCATTATCCATTTTCATACATACTTAGTTTTGATTGTTGTCCCTCCATCACAGCTTTCTGCCCCCGCCCCCATACCCTTCCATACCCAATAATCCCCCTTTTACTTTTGTAGCTTACATGCACTGCTAAACTTGATTTCTATTAAGTTTCTTCTTATGTCTCTCATTGGTCCCTTTCTGGCTTACATATTACCCCCACATAAGTGCATTATAAAAATCAAAAGATAGGGTTTGCATATGAAAGAGAGCAAGTGCTGTTTGTCTTTCTGAGCAAGAATTATCTTATTTAATGTAATTTTTCATTTCCATTCATTTTGCTTGTTTAAATCAAATTCCATTGTGTATTTGTACCATATTTTTAAAAATGTCTGTTCATCCCTGGAGGGATATTTAGCATGATTCTTCTTAATGGCTTTTGTGAATGCAGCAGCAATAAGCATGCACTGCTGCAGATAGGGTCACCTGGACAATACAGGATCACCTAGACATGACAGGTAGAGCAAGACATGACAAGCTCAGCTGGAGACAGCCTCAATAGAGACTAACTCAGCAGGACATAAAGGTAAGCTGGAGACAGGCTCAAATGGACATGACAGGCACAGCTGGACATGACACTCTCAGTGGGACATGAGAAGGTCAGCTGGACATACCAGGCTCAGCTGCACCTGACAGGTTCCACTGGACAAGACAGTGGACAGTGGACAGTGCTCAGTTGGTCATGCAGGCTCAAATGTACATGACAGGCCCAGCTACAGACTAGCTCAGCTTGAGACTGGCTCAGCTGGAGATAGGCTCAATTGGTCATGACAGGCTCTTCTACAGATGGGCTCACCTAGACATGACAGGCTCAGCTGGACATGACAGGCTCAGTGGGATATGACAAGCTCAGCTGGAGATAGCCTTAATGTGATAAACCCAGCTGGACAAGGCAGACTCAGCAGGACATAAGATCAACTGGGCATGACAGGCTCTGCTGGATGTGAAAAGCTAAGCTGAAGACAGGCTCAGCTGTACCTGACAGGCTCCACTGGACAAGACAGGCTAAGTTGGACATGCAGGCTCAAATGTACATGACAGGCTTAGCTAGAGACAGGTTCAGCTTGAGACTGACTCAGCTGAAGACAGTCTCACCTGGACATGACAGGCTCAGAGGGACCTGACAAACTTAGCTGGAGACAGCCTCCATGGTGACAGACTCAGCTGGAGGTGACAGGCTCAGGTGGACATGGCAAGCACACTGGACATGAGAGTCTCAGGAGTAGTGAGGATCTACTGGACATGACAGGCTCTGCTGGATGTAAAAAGGTCAGCTAGAGATATGACAGGCTCAGCTGGAAATGACAGTCTCAGTTGGACATGCCAATCTCAGCCAGACATTTTATGCTCAGCAGGAGATAGGCTCAGCTCTACAGGACAGGAGGCAAAGCTTGACATGAGAGCTCACCTGGAAAGTTCAGGCTCACGATGTACAATTGAGTGATCAAAATGGCATGATAATATCACAATCAAACTGTTAGGATGTCACAACCATATTGTGACATCACAATGCTATTATTGTGAAATCACAAGGCAATTATGATATCACAATTGTTCTACCAGTACGTCAAAATCTTATGTGACATCACAATGGTACTAAGGTCACATAGATAGAGAATTATGATATCACATTTGAATTATGACATCACAATGGTAGTATTGTGACATAAAAATTATAAAATGACATCACAATAATACTACTCTGTAGTCACAATGGCATTATATCATCACAGTGGTACTATTAAGAAATCACAAAGACATTGTGACACCACAATGCTTAGATTATGACATCGCACCAGGATTATTACATCATAATGGTACTAGTAGGACATCACAAATGTATTGTGACATCACAATGGTTCAATTCTTACATCACTCTAGAATTATGACATTATAATTCAATTGTGACATTACAATGGTAGTCTCATGACATCACAATGGTACCATTCTCGAGTCACAATGGTGTTCTGATATGAGAAAGGTACTAGTGGGATATCACAAAGATATTGTGACGTCACCATGTTATTATGACAGAGCAAGTGTTTTATGACATCTCAATGGTACTAGAAGGATATCACAATCGTATTGTGACATCACAATTGTTCGCTTGTGACATGACCAGAGAATTATGACATTACAATGGAATTGTAACATCACAATGCTACTATGGTGACATCAGAAGTGAATTATGACATCACAACTGTACTAGTAGGATATTGCAATAAAATTGTGACATCACAACGTTACTAGTAAGACATCACATTCATATTATAACATCATAATGGTTGGAATGCGACATCAGTAGAGAATTAGGACATTATAATTGAATTGTGGAATCACAATGGTACAATTGTGACATCACAATTGTACTAAGAAAGCACAATTGTACTATTCTCTAGTCAGAATAGGATTATGGCATCACAACGGTACTCTTTTCTAGTCATAATGGCATTATGACATCACAATGGCACTATCAGGATATCACACAGGTATTGGGACATCACAATGCTATTATTGGGACATCACAAGTATATTATGACATGGAAATCATACAAGTAGGACATCACGATCAATTGTGACAGCACGATTTTGTGTTTGTGACAATACTAGAGAATTCTGATATTACCATTGACTTGAGACATCACAATGGTACTATTAGTACATCACAATGCTACTATTGTGACATCGGAAGGGTGTTATGACATAACAATGGTACTAGTATAACATCACAATCCAATCGTGACATGAAAATCTTTCGAATTTGACTTCACTATAGAATTATGACATTATATTTTAATTGTGACATCAAAATGGTAGTATTGTGATATCACAAATGTACTATGACCTGACAATGGTACTATGCTCTAAACACAATGGCATTATGACTTCACAATGACTTCACATTGGTACAATTCGGACATCACAAGACATTGTGATTTCACAAAGCTACTATTGTGACATCGCGATAGTATTATGACATCACAATGATACTAGTCGGACATGACAATCATTTTGTGACATCATAATTGTTCCATTGTGACTTCACTAGAGAATTGTGACAGTACAATTTGATGGTCTCATCAGAATGGTACTATTGTGACTTCAAAACAATATTATGATATCACAATAGAACTCTTCTCTCGTTACAATGACATTATGACATCACAATCGTCCTATTAAGATATCACAAAGACATTGTTCCATCGCAATTCTACTATTGTGACATCGCAAGGGAATTATGACATAACAATGGTACTAGTAGGACATCACAATCATATTGAGACATCACAATGGCATGATTGTGACATCACTAGAGAATTATGACATTTGATTGAATTGAGACATCACAAAGATACTATTGTGATGTCACAATTGTACTACGGCATCACAATGGAATTATTCTATACTGACAATTGCATTATGACAACACAATGGTACTATTAAGATATAACAAAGTTATTGTGACATCACGATGCTATATTTTGACATCACAAGGGTATTATGACATCACAAGGGTATTATGACATCACAATGGTACTAGTAGAACATTAATTTCGTATTGTGACATCATAATGGTAGGATTGTGACATCCCTAGAGAATTATGACATTACAATCTTATTGAGACATCCCGATGGTACAACTATGACATCAAAATTGGACTATGACATAACAATTGTACTATTCTGTAGTCACAATACTATTTTGACATCACAATGTTACTATTCATATAAAACAAAGACACTGTGCCATCGCAAGTGTATTATGACATAACAATGATACTAGTAGTACATCACAATTGCATTGTGACATCATAATGGTTTGTTTGTGACCAAAATAGGGAGTTATGACATTATACTTGACTGGTGACATCACAATGGTATTATTGTGACATCACAATTGTACTATGACATCAGAATGGTAATATTCTCTAGTCACAATGCCATTATGACAATACAACGGTACCATTATAATATCACAAATGCATTGTGACATCAGAATGCTACTATTGTGACATAGTAAGGGTTTTATGACATCACAAGGGTACTAGTAGGACAGCACAAAGATATTGTTACTTCGCTTTCCTACAACCATAGAGAACTATGACATGATAATAGACTGGTGACATCACAATGGTATTATTGTGACAAAAAATTGTACTATACCTTCACAATGATAATATTCTCTAATCATAATGGTATATGACATCACAATGGTACTATTCTGTTATCAGAAACACATTGTGACAACACAATGCTACTATTGTGATATCGCAAGGGTATTATGACATCACAATGGTTCTAGTAGTACATCACAGTCTCATTGTGACATCTCACTGGTTTTATTGTGACATTGCTAGAGAATTATGAACTTACAATTGAATGGTTACATCACAATAGGTCTGTTGTGACATCACAATTGTATTATGATATCACAACGTACAATGGTCTAATCATAATGGCATTATGATATAACAATGATACTATTAGGATGTGACAATCATATTGTGACATCACAATGCTACTATTGTGATATCACAAGGGAATTATGATATCACAATTGTTCTACCAGTACGCCAAAATCTTATGTAACATCACAATGGTACTAAGGTCATATCGATAGAGAATTATGATATGACATCACAATGGTAGTATTGTGACATAAAAATTGTACAATGACATCACAATGGTACTACTCTGTAGTCATAATGGTATTATAACATTACAGTGGTAATGTTATAATTGTGACACCACACTGCTACTATTGTGACATCGCAACAGGATTATTACATGATAATTGTACTAGTAGGACATCACAAACTTATTGTGACATCACATCACAATGGTTCGATTCTTATATCACTCTAGAAATATTACATTACAATTGAATTGTGACATTACAATGGTAGTCTTGTGACATCACAATTGTACTATGACATCACAATGGTACCATTCCCTAGTCACAATGGCATTCTGATATGAGAAATGTACTAGTGGGATATCACAAAGATATTGTGACATGACCATGCTACTATTATGACATAGCAAGGGTATTATGACATCTCAAAATTACTAGTAGAATATCACAATCATATTGTGACATCACAATTGTTCACTTGTGACATAACCAGAGAATTATGACATTACAATGGAATTAGGACATCACAATGCTACTATTGTGACATCAGAAATGAATTATGACATCACAACTGTACTCTTAAGACACTACAATAATATTGTGACATCACAACATTACTAGTGATACATCATATTCATATTGTGACATCACAATGGTTCTAGGAGGACATCAGTATTGATTTAAGATATTACAATTGAATTGTGACAGCACAATGGTATTATTCTCTAATCAGAGTAGGATTATGACATCACAATGGTACTATTTTCTAGTCATAATGGCATTATGACATCACAATGGCACTATCAGGATATCACACAGGTATTGGAACATCACAATGCTATTATTGGGATAACACAAGTGTATTATGACATGACAATGATACAAGTAGGACATCACGATCAATTGTGACAGCACAATTTTGTGTTTGTGACAATACTAGAGAATTATGACATTACCATTGACTTGAGACATCACAATAGTATTAGGATATCACAATACTATTAGGATATCACAATGCTACTATTGTGACATCTGAAGGGTGTTATGACATAACAATGGTGCTAGTATGATATCACAATCCCATTGTGACATGAAAATCTTTCGAATTTGATTTCACTAGAGAATTATGATATTACATTTTAATTGTGACATCACAATGGTAGTATTCTGATATCACAAATGTACTATGACCTGACAATGGTACTATGCTCTAAACACAATGGTATTATGACTTCACAATGGTACAATTCGGACATCACAAAGACATTGTGACTTCACAAAGCTACTATTTTGACATCACGAGGGTATTATGACATCACAATGATACTAGTAGGACATCACAATCATTTTTTGACATCACAATTGTACTATGACATCACAATGGTACCAGTGGCATTCTGATATGAGAAAGGTACTAGTGGGATATCACAAAGATATTGTGACATCACTATGCTACTATTATGACATAGCAAGGGAGAGGGAGGAAGCGGGAGGGAGGGAAAGAGATATAGAGAAACAGAGTGTATGAAGGAGTGTGAGGGATAGGTAAGAAGAAAGAGAGAGAGAGAGAGGCACAAAGAGAAAGAAATAGAAGGAGAGAGCTAGAGAAATGGAGAGAGGGAGGGAGAAGAGAGAGTGTGGGAGAAAGAATTGGATTGAGAGGGAGAGTGAGGGAGTGGGGAATAGAAGAAGAGAGAAAGGAGGAAAGATTGGGAGGGAGAGAGAGAAAGAGTGGCAATGAGGGAGAGAGAGTGGCTGAGATAGAGGGAGAGAGGGATCAAGGGGTCCAGAGAGAGGGAGGGAACAGCAGGTAGACAATGAGAGGGGATGAGATCGAGAGACAAGAGAGGAGAGAGGAAGAGAGAGGGAGAGTGGGAGAGATGAAATGGAGAGAGAAAGGGAGAGAGGGAGCTAGAGAGAGGGAGAAATCAGGAGAGAGGGAAAGAGATGTAGAGAGAGGGAATGTATGAGGGAGATAAGAAGAGAGAGGAACAAAGAGGGAGAGACAGAAGGAGAAAGGGAGAGAAATGGAGAGAGAGGGAGAAGAGAGTATGGGAAAAAGAAATGGATTGAGAGGGAGAGTGAAGGAGAGAGGAAGAGAGAGAGGGAGATAGAGGCAGAAGGAGGAACAGAGAGGGAGAGACACAGGAAGAGGTGGACAAAGGAAGAGAAGGATAGAGAGAGAGAGGGAGGGAAGGATGGAAGAGGAGAAAGTGGAACGGAGAGTCACAGGGAGTGAGACAGGGGAGAGGCAGTGGCAGAGAGACACACTGAGAGAGGGAGAGAAAGGGAGAGAGAGAGAAGTATAGAGAGAAAGAGAGAGGAATAGGGAAGGAGAAGGTTAAAGAGAGAGAGAAAGAGAGGAGGAGAGAGGAATAGAGATGTGGGGAGAGGAAGAGAGAGGGAGAGATAGTCAAAGGGGGAGACAGGGGAGAGGAGTAGCAGAGATGCACCCTGAGAGAGGGTGAGAGAGGGAGAGGGAGAGAGAGAGGAAAGAGGAATAGGGAGGGAGAAGGTTAAAGAGAGAGAGAGAGAGGAGGAGAGAGGAAGAGACAGATGGAGAAAGGAAGAGAGGGAGGGGGAGCTAGTCATAGGGAGAGTGGCACAGGGAGAGTGGGAGAAAGACACCCTGAGACTGAGGGAGGAAAAGAGAGAGAGAGGGAGACAGGAAGAGAGCAGAAGACAGATGGAGAGAGAGGGAGAAAGAGGGTGAGACAGAGGAAGAGAGAGGGAGAGTGTGACAGAGAGGGAAGGAGAGAGAGGCATAGGGAGGGAGAGGGAGAGTGTTGAGGAGAGGGAAAGAGAGGGATAGAGGGAGAGATAGGGAGAGGGAGAGAAATAGAGAGGGAGCTAGAGAGAGGGAGAGAGTGCTAGGGAGGGAAAGAGAAAGGGAGGGAGAAAAGGAGAGAGATAGGTAGAGAAAGTGGGAGGGAGGGAGAGTGAGGGATAGGGAGGAAGAGATATGGAGAGAGAGAGGAAGAGAGGAACAAATGGGGAGAGATAGAAGGAGAGAGGGAGGGAGAGGGAGAGAGGTTGAGGGAGAAAGAAATGGAGAGAGAAGGAGAGAGAGTCTGAGAGAGGGAGACAGAGCAAGAGAGAAATGGAGGGGGAGAGAGAAAAGAGAGGGAGAGAGTTTCAGATAGAGGCAGAGAGGTAGTGAGGGAGTGAGAGAAAGGGAGAGAGCTGGAGGGCAGGAAAGAGAGGGAGAGAGATAGAAAGAGATAGAGAGAGAGAGGAGAGAGAAGAGAAGGAGAGAGAGGAAGAAAGAGTGATGGAGACAGAGGGAGAGGGAGAGAGGGAAAGAGAGGGAATGAGGGAGAGAGAGTGGTTGAGATGGAGAGAGGGAGCAAGGGAGAGAGAGAGAGAGAGGGGGGGGGGAGAGCATTAGGGAGGGTAAGAAAAGGAAAGAGGTGGAGAGAGATTGAGAGGAAGAGTGAGGGTGAGAGGGAGAGAGAAGGAGAGAGGACGAGAGAGGGAGAGGGGGTCCAGAGAAAGAGTGAGCCAGGGAGAGAGATAGAGAGGAAGTGGGAAAGACATAGGGAGGCAGAAGGAGAGAGGGACAGAGAGAAAGAGGGAGGATGAGATGTAGACAGATTGAGCGAGAAAGAAATGGAGTAAGAGGAAGAGAGGGGAAGAGAGGGGGAGAGAGGGAGAGAGAGGGGAAGAGAGAGTGAGATAGAGGGAGAAAGACAGAGAGGGAGAGAGATAGAGAAAGAGTGATAGAGGATGGGAAAGAGAGGGAGGAAGAGGGAGAGAGAGACAGGGAAAAGGAGGAACAGAGAGGAAGAGAGTGACAGAGGGAGAGGGGGAGAAAAATTGGTAAAGAGGAAGAGAGGGTGAGGAGAGAGAAATAGAGAAAAAGGCAGAGAGAGGCTGAGAGAGAGAGAGGGAGAGAGAGAAAGAGGGAGAAAGTAAGGGAGAATGGGAGAGGGAGGAAGAGAGAGGAAGAGAGGGACAGAGGGAGAGAGGAAAGGAGAGCAGCAGCTAGAGAGGGAGAGAGAGTGGGAGATAGAGAGAGAGGAAGAGAGGGAGAGAGGGAGTGAGAGAGGGAGCTAGAGAAAGGGAGAAAGCAGGAGGGATGGAAAGAATGGGAGAGAGAAAGGGAGAGACAGAGGCAGACAGATGGAGAGAGAGATAGAGAAGTAGATAGAGGGAGAAAGAGGGAGAGTTAGAGTAAGAGAGAGCCATAAAGGAGAAAGTATGCAGAAGACACAAAGGATGAGAGACACAAGAATAGAGGGAGCTAGGGAGAGAGGAATAAAGGGAGAGAGGGAGGGGGGAGGAGAGAGGGGGAGAGAGAAGGAGAAAGGGACAGAGGGAAAGAGCGGCAGGATAGGAGCAAGAAAGAGGGAAAGAGAGAGAGAGAGAGAGAGAGAGAGAGAGAGGAAGAGAGAGGAGGAGGGTTGGACAAGGAGAGAGTGGAAGAGAGAGAAGAGAGAGAGGGAGAGAGAGACTCACAGGGAGAGAGACACAGGAGAGGGAGAGAGAAAGAGAGATGGAGAGAGACAGAGGGAGAGACAGAAGGTGGGAGGGAGAGAGGAGAGATATTGAGAGATGGAGAGGTAGAAGGAGAGGAAGAGAGAGGGAGAGACAGAGGCAAATAGAGGGAGATAGAGGGAGACAGAGCCATAGAAGGAGAAAGCAGGAGGGAGACATACATGAAGAGAGACAGAGGAACAGAGTGAGCCAGGGAGAGAGGAATAGAGTGAGCCAAGGAGAGAGGAATAGCAGGAGAGAGAGAGGGAGAGAGAGAGAGAGAGAGAGAGAGAGAGAGAGAGAGAGAGAGAGAGGGAGAGAGGGGAAGAGAGGGACAGAGGGATTGAGAGAGAATGAGAAAGACAGAGGGAGAGAGGGAGGGAGATGGGAGAAACAGAGGGAGAGTGAGGAAAAGAGAAGAGAGGCTAAGAGAGAGAAAGAGAGGAGATAATGGAGAGATAGGGAGAGAGGAAGAGAGAGGGAGAGATGGAGGGAGAGAGAGGAAGAGAGAGAGAGGGAGAGAGTGAGGGAGAAGGGGAGTGAGATGCAGAGAGGGAGAGAGGGATGGAGGGATGGACAAAGAGAGAGTGGGAGAGGGTCACAGGGAGAGAAAGGGAGAGGAAGAGAGAGTCACTGAGAGAGAGGGAGAGAGAAAGAGAAAAAGAGGGAGGTGAAGAGAGAGAGAAGGAGAGAGATAGAGAGATAGAGGTAGAGATAGATGGAGAGAGGGAGTGAGAGAGAGGGAGAGAGCGTGAGGCAGGAAAGAGGGAGGGAGAGAGAAAGAGAGGGAGTGAGAGGGAGAGAGAGATAGGTAGAGAAAGAGGGAGAGTGAGGTATAGGGAGGAATAGAGAGAGGGAGTGAGAGAGAGGGAGCGAGAGCAAGAGAGAGAGGGAGATAGAGGAAGTCAGAGGGAGAGAGAGAGGAGGCGAAGGAGAGTATGGGAGAGAGAGAGTGACAGTGAAAGAGAGGGAGAATGGGAGGGAGAAGGAAGGAGAGATACAGTGGGAGAGAAAGAGAGGGAGAGTGAAGGAGAGAGAAGAGAGGTATAGAGAGAGAGATAGAGGAAGGAAATGGAGAGAGATAGGGAGATACGGAGAGTAAAAGAAAGGGAGAATGGGAGGGAGAAAGAAGGAGAGGGAGGGAGGGAGACAGTGGGAGAGAGAGAGGAAGAGAAAGGGAGTGATAGAGGGAGAGAGGGGGGAGAGAGGGAGAGAGGAACAATGACAGAGAGAGAAGGGAGTGGGAGAGATATGGAGAGATGTAGAGAGGGAAAGAGAGAGGGAGAAAGAAAGAGGAAGAGAGGGAGAGAGAGTGTGAGGGAGATAGAAGGAAAAAGAAAGGGACAGAGAGGGAGAGAGGTAGTGAGAGGGAAAGAGAGAGGGAGAAGGAGGAACCAAGAGGGAGAGAGACAGGAAGAGGACAGTGGGAGAGAGGAATAGAGGGAGAGAGATGGACAAGGAAAGAGTAGAAGAGAGAGGGAGAAAGTCACAGGTAGAGAGACACAGTGAAGAGTTTGAGGGAGGGAGGGAGACATAGAAAAAGAGTGGGAGAGGGATAAACATAGAGGGAGACAGAGGGAGAGACAGAGGGTGAAAGGGAGGGAGAGAGGGTGAGAGAGGGAGAAAGCAGGAGAGAGAGAAGGAGAGAAAAGGGAGTGAGAGGGAGGGGAAGAGAGGAACAGAGAGGGAGAGAGTTGCAGAATGGGAGAGGGAGAGAGGTAGAGATGGAGAAAGGGAGAGACTGAGTGAGAGAGGGTGAGAGAGGGACAGAGGTAAAGTGAGGCAGGGAGAGAGAGTGAGAGGGATCAAGGGAGAGAGAGAAAGAAAGAGAGATCAAGAGAGAGTGAGAGAGGTGTAGAGAAAGTGATCGAGGAAGGAAGAGAGGAGAGAAAGGAGCTACAGAAAGAGAGGGAGAGAGGGAGAGAGGAAGAGCGAGAGAGAGTGGTAGGGATGGAGAAGGAAAGAGATAGAGGGAGTGAGAAGGAGAGAGGAGAGAGGAGAGAGGGGGAGGAGAGAGGGGCAGAAAGGGGAAGAGAGGGAGAGAGGGAGCAAGTGAAGGAGAGTGGGAGAGAAAAAGGGACAGATGGAGAGAGAGGAGAGAGGAGAAAGAGGGAGAGATGGTTGGGGTTTGGGTTAAAGTTAGGGTTAGGGTTAGTGATAGGTTTTGATTAGGGTTAGGGTTTGGCTTAATTTTAGCGTTAGGGTGAGGGTTAGGTTTAGAGTTAGGGTTTGGGTTGCAGTGCGGTTTAGGTCTAGGTTTTGGGTTTGGGTTAGGGTTAGGGTTAAGGTTAGGGTTGGGGTTTGGCTTAATTTTAGTGTTAGGGTGAGGGTTAGGTTTAGAGTTAGGGTTTGGGTTCGGGTTAGGTCTAGGTTTTTGGTTTTGGTTAGGGTTAGGATTTCGGTTGGGGTTCTGGTTAGGGTTAGGTTTGTGGTTAGGGTTCAGGATTTAGGTTTAGGGATCAGGTTCCAGATATGGTTAGTGTTAAGGTTAGGTTTAGGGTTAAAATTCCTGTTTGGGTTTGGTTTAGGGTTAGGTTTGATTTTTGGTTTAGGGTTTGGGTTCATTTAGGGTTAGGGTTAGGAATTTGGTTTGTGGTAGGGCTCGGGTTAGGGTTTGGTTTGGGATTGGGATTAGGATTAGTGTTATAAGTAGGTTTAGTGTTAGGGTTTGGGTTACAGTTGAGGGTTCAGGTTAGGGTTCAGATTCGGGTTTGGTTAGGCTAGGGTTATGTTCATGGTTTGGGTTAGGGCTTGTGTGCATGTTCTCATTAGGTTCACAGTTTGGGTTAGGGTTAGGGTTACAGTTAGGGCTCAGGTTTGGGTTCGGGTCAGGGTTAGGGTTACACTTAGGGTTAGGTTTAGGTTTATGGGTATGGTCCCATTTTTGGTTAGGGTTCGGATTCGGGCTGGGTTACGCTCTGGTTAGGGTTAGGGTTCGAGTTAAGGATATGGTTAGGATTAGCTTTAGGGTTAGTGTTACAGTTAAGTTTTCAGTTAGGGTTAAGTTTAAGGTTAGTGTTTGGGTGAGGAATAGGCTTAATATTAGGATTAGGGTTAGAGTTAGGGTTTGGTTTTTGTTTCTATTTAGGGTTTTGGTTAGTGTTTGGGTTTGGTTTAAGGATATATTTAGGAGGTGCCTACTTAGGATTAGGTTTAGGGTTATGGTTTGGGATAGGTTTCAGGGTAGGTTTACTTTTAGAGTTAGGGTTAGGGTTAGGGTTAGGGTTAGGGCTAGGGTACAGATTAGTGTTTGGTTAGGTTAATGTTCTGTATAAGTTAGGGTTAGGGTTCAGGTTCTGGTTAAGTCTAGGTTTCGGGTTTGTGTTCGGGTTAGGTTTAGGATTAGGGTTAGGATTAGGTTTAGGGATAGGGTTTCTGTTAGGGTCCAGATTAGGGTTCAGTTTAGGATTGGTATTAGGGTTAGTGTTAGAAGTAGGTGTTGTGTTAAGGTTCAGGTTATGGTTAGGGTTCAGTTTCGGGTATGGTTATGCTAGGGTTCTGATTCTGGTTACGGTTTGGTTGCATGTTCTCATTAGGGTTAGAGTTAGGGTTAGGTTTAGGGTTCAGGTTAGTAATACGGTTATTGTTATGGTTAGGGTTCTGATTTGGATTAGGATTAGGATAAGGGTTAGGTTTAGCATTAGTGTCAGGGTTATGGTTATGGTTAGGTTTAGAATTCAGGTTAGGGTCCGGGTTAGGTTTCGGGATTGGGTATGGGTTAGGGTTAGTGTTAGGGTTTGGGACAGGGTTAGGCTAAGGGTTCAAGTTGGGATTAGGTTTGGAATTAATATGAATGTTAGGATTATGTTTATCGTTAGGTTTGGGTTTAGGATAAGCGTTAGGGTTATGTTTAGGTTTATGGTTAGGATTAAGGTTGATGTTTGGGTTAGGGTTCAGGATGGGGTTAGGGTTATAGTTAGGGTTCAGATTCGGTTTAGGGTTAAGGAGGAGGGAAAGGCATGGTGGGGGATCGATTAGGGAGGAAAGAAGCAGGAGGACAGGTGAGGAAAAAAGATGAGGGAGGACAGAGAAAAAAGGAGGAATGAGAGAAGAGGAATGAGAGCAGAGGAATGAATGAGGGCAGATGAGGGAGGAGTGAGGAGTAATCATAGAGGGGAGAGGAGGGAGGAAGTAGATGGGAGGAAAGAGGGATGAGGGAGGAGATAAGGGAAGAGAGAGGAAGGAGAAGGAGGGAGGGAAAAGGAATGAGGGAAGAGGGATTAGCTAGGAGAGATGAGGGAGGTGGGAGAAATGAGGTGGTTTATGGATAAGGGGGATGGACAAGTGAGGAGAGATAAGGAAGGAGGGATATGGTAGGAGGACTGAGGGAGAAGAGATGATGAAAGAGGAAAGAGGGAGGAGGTATGAGGGAAGAGGTATGAAGGACAAATAAGGTATCAGAAATGAGGGAGGAGTGATGAGGGAAGAGGCAGGACAGAAGATGGAGGAGGGAGGAGAGATGATGGAGGAGAGTGGAGGGAGGAAGAGAAGAGGGAGGACAGAGGAGGGAGGAAATATGAAGGAGGAGGGATTAGGAAGGAAGAAAGAGAGGAGAGATGAAGGAGGACAGATTAGAGGAAGGATGAGGGAGAGGGGATAAGCTCATAGACATGAAGTAGGTGAGAATATGGAGAAGAGATGAGATATGAGGGAAGAGAGAGGATGGCAGAGGGATGAGGAATGAATTATGAGGGGGCAGATTTCAGGGAGGAGAAATGAGAGAGGAAGGTTGAAGGAGAGGTGATGAGGTAGGAGGCATGGGGAGGAGGGAAAAGTGAGGAGGAATGAAGGAGGAAAGATGAGGGAGAAGATATGAGGGAAGAGTGAAAAGAGAGGATGGAGGAGGGATTAGAGATGTGGGAGAAGAGAGGAGGGAGGAGCGATGCGGGAGAACAGTGTAGGGGGGGAGTGCTTAGAAAGTTAGGATGAGTGAGGAGGGATGAGGGACAAGATATGAGGGAGGACAGATTTGGAAGTGAAGATGAGGGAGGATAGAGGAAGAAGGAGGAATGAGGGAGGAGACATGAAGGAGGATAGATGAGGGGGAGAGAGGACGGGGAAGGATGATGAAGGAGGGAGGAGGGAGGAGGGAGGGGGATGAGGGATAATAAATCATGAAGGAGAGATGAAGGAGGAGAGATAAGATCATAGGGATGAGAAAGGAGGGATAAGGGTGCAGGGAAGATGAAGGAGGGATGGTGGAGGAGGGAGGAGGAATAATGGAGGAAAGAAGAGAGAGGAGAGATGGAAGAGGAGAGATCAAGTGGGAGTGATGAGAGAGGAGGTATGTGGGAGGAGGGATGAGGAGAGATGAGTGAGGAGGGAGGAAGTATGAGGAAGAGGGATGAGGAGAGATGAGTGAGGAGGGAGGAAGTATGAGGGAGGAGAGACGAGGGAGGAAAGATGACGCAGGAGAAAGGAGAGTGGATAAATGAGTTTGGAAGGATGACAGAGGATGGAGGATAGAAAAGAGATGAGGGAGGAGAGAGAAATTAGGGAGGGATGAGGGAGAAAGGATGAGGGACAAGGGAGGATTGATCATGGAAGAGGGTAGAGAGAGAAGGGAGCGGGGAGGAGGGAGTGGAGATGAGGGAGGAGTGAGGAGGGAGGAGGGATAAAAGAGGAGGGAGGATGGATGAGGAGAGATAAGGGAGAAGTGGTGAGGGAGGAGGTATGAAGGAGGAGGGATGTGGGATTAGCTAGGACAGATGAGGGAGAAGATATGAGGTCAGAGGGATGAATGATGAGGGATGAGAAATGAGGGAAGAGGGAGGAGAGATGAGGGAGGAAAGATGAGGTAAGAGGGAAGATGGAGGAGAGATGAGGAAGGAGGGAGGAGAGATGAGGGAGGAAGGAGGAGAGATGAGGGCGGAGTGATGAAGGAGAAGGGATGAGATGGGTGGGAAGAGGGATAATGGAGGAAGGATGAAGTCGGAGGAATGAGGTAGGTGAGATGAGGGAGGAGGGAGGAAGGAAGAAGGAGGAGAGAGGAGGGAGTAGAGATGAGGGAGCTGGTATGATGGATATGGGAATATGCATGAGGGATGATGAAGGAGTGATGGGGAGTAGGGATGAGGGATTAAGGATAAGGAAGAAGGGAGAATGAAGGAAGAATATGACAGAGGGAAGAGGGAATAGGGGTAAGGGAGGGGAATGAGAGAAAAGGGAGGAGGGAGTAGAGATGAGGGAGCTGGTATGATGGATATGGGAATATGCATGAGGGATGATGAAGGAGAGATGGGGAGTAGGGATGAGGGATTAAGGATAAGGAAGAAGGGAGAATGAAGGAAGAATATGACAGAGGGAAGAGGGAATAGGGGTAAGGGAGGGGAATGAGAGAAAAGGGAGGAAGGAGTATTGATGAGGGAGGAAACATGAAGTAGGAGGGATGAGGGAAGATTGAGGGATGAGAAATGATGGAGGAGGAATTAAAGATGAGGGATGGAGAGAAGTGATTAGTGTAGAGGGAGGTGGGAGGAGAGATGAGGGAGGAGGCATGATGGATGAGGGAGTATGGATGAGAGATGATGAAGGAGTGATGAGGGAGGAGGGATGAGGGAAGAGTTATAATAGAGGAGAGATGAGGGAGGAGGGAAGAGATAGGAAGGATGAGGTTGAAGGTATGACAAAGGAGGGAGGAAGGAGGAGGAAACAGGCAGGAGGGATGAAGCAAGAGGTATAGGGAGCTTGGATATGGGTGAGGGGGTTGGGAGAAGGGAGAAGAGTGAAGGAACAAAGAAGGAAGTTGAAGGGAAGAGAGATGATGGAGTTTGGATGTGGGAGGAGAGTTGAAGGAGGAAGAAAAAGAGACAAGGGAGAAGGGAGGTGAGAGAAGGGAGGAGAGAAGAGGAGGGATGATGGATGAGGGGAGTGGAGGACTGATGAGGAGGCAGGATGAATGAGGAGAGATGAGGGAGAAGGAAGAATTGATGACAGAGGAGTGATGAGAGAGAAGGGAGAGGGACAAGGTTTGAGGCAGATGGGAGGAGATATGAGGGAGGAGAGATGAGGGAAGTGGGATAAGGGAGGAGGGATAAGGGAGGAAGGGAAGGATGAGGGAGAAGGATGAGGGAGGAGAGAAGTGGGTGGAGGAATGAGGGAGGAGAGAAGATGAGGAGGGAAGAGAGATGAGTGAGGATGGATGAGGGGGGAGGTATGGGGGAGCAGGATCATAAAGGAGGGATGAAATTGGAAGGAGATGTAAGAGGGATGAGGGAGGATAGATGGGAAGGAAGAGATGAGGGGGAAGGAAGAGGGTGGACAGATGAGGGAAGATGGAGTAGGCTGGAGAGATAAGGGAGGAGGGAGTATGGATGAGAAAGGAGGGATGATGGAAGAGAGATGATGGATGAGGAATGAGGGATGAGGGAGTATAGAGGAGAGATGTGTGAGCAGGAATGAAGGAAAAGTGATGAGGGTTGAGGACTGGAGGAGTGATGAGGGGAGGGTGATGAGAAAGGAGGGATGAGGGAGATTGAATGAGGGAGGAGGAATGATGGAGTAGGGATGAGAGAGGAGAGATGAGGGAGGAGTGATGAGGGAGTAGAAATGTGGGTGGAGGCAAGAGGGATGAGGGGTGATGAAGGAGGGATCAGGGAGGAGGGATGATGGAGAAGGAATGAGGGGTGACGGATGAGCAAGGAGAGATGAAGGAGGAAGGATGAGGAAAAATTGAGAAGGGTGGAGGAATGAGGGAGGAGCAATGAGGGAAGAGTGATGAGGCAGGAGAGATGAGAGAGGAGGGATGATGGATTAAGGAGTCTAGATGAGGGATGAGGAAGGAGGCATGAGGGAGAAGATAGGAGGGAGGAGGTAAGGTGGAGGAGAGATGAGGGAGTGATGAGATAGGAGGGATGAGGTTGGAGGAATAATGAAGTTGGGATGAGGGAGGAGGGAAAATGCAGAAGGGATGAGGGAGTATGGTTGTATGAGGAGTATGGTTGAGAGATGAGGGAGGGAGGAGAAGGAATAAAGTAGAAGAGTGAAGGAAGGAGAGATCACAGAGGAGGGATGTGGGAGGAGGGTTGTCGGAGGAGGAAAAAGAGAATGGATGAGGAAGGAGGGAGAATGGAGGAGAGATCAGGGAGAAGGGATGAGGGAGAAGGGAGGAGGAATGAGGAAGGAGGAAGGAGAGGACAAAAGAGAGAAGAGGTAGGATGGGTGAGGGTGGATGGATGATGGATGAGGGATGAGGGTATAGAGATGAGGGAGAAGGGATGATGGAGGAGGGATGAAATATGAGGATTGGGGGAAGAGGGATTATGGAGAATGGATGACGTAGGAGGGAAGATTCTGGAGGGATGGGGAGGAAGGAGGAAGAAAGATGAGAGAGGAAGGAAGAAGAATGAGGGATGAGGAAGGACCATTGAGGGGGCAGAGAGGAGCGAATATGGTGGGGGGAGTAGGGAAAAGAGAGCAGGGAAGTGGGAGGATGGAGGAGGGAGGAGGGAAGAGAGACCAGGGAGGACAGAGGAGGGAGGATAAAAGAGGGAGTATGGAGGAGTGATGAGGGTGGGCTGCTGAAGGAGGAGGAATGAAGGAGGATGGAGGAGGGATTAGGTAGGATGGATGACTGAAGGAGGATGACAGAGGAGTGATGAGATAGGAGGGATGAGGTTGGAGGAATAATGAAGTCGGGACGAGGGAGGAGGGAAAATGCAGAAGGGATAAGGGAAGAAGACTGAGGGAGCATAGTTAAGGGTCAGGGATGAGGGAGGAGTGAGGAAGGAGAAGGGGTAAAGTAGGAGGATGAAGCGAGGATAGATGATGAAGGAGGGCTGTGGGAGGAAGGCTGTGGGAGGAGGGAAAAGAGAGAAGGGGTGGGGAAGGAGGGAGAAAGGATGAGGGATGAGAGAGGAAGGATGAGGAGGAGGGAAGAGGAATGAGGAAGAAGAGAGGAGGGAGGAGATAAGAGGAAGGAAGGGTGAGGGTGGATGGATGATGGATAAAGGATGAGGGAAGAGGGATTTGGGAGGAAGCATGAGTGAGGACTGATGAAGCAGAGAGATATGGAGTGATGAGGGTGGAGGTATGATGGAAGACAGATGATGGAGGAGAGATGAGGGAACAGGAATGAGAGAGAAGGGAAGACAGAGGAGGGAAGAAGGATAAGGAAATAGGGAGGGAGAAGGGAGGAAAGAGGAGGGAAGAGGGATGAGGAAGTAGGGAAGAGGGAGGAGAGATAAAGGATGTGGCATAAGGGAGGAGGGAAGAGGGATAATGGAGGAGGGAGGAAAGATGAGGAGGAGGGAAGAGGGAGGAGGTGTGAAGGGGATGAGGGAGGAAGAATGAGGGAGGACAGGTGAGGGAGGAGGGATGAGGAGGAATGAAGTTGCAAGTACGATGGAGGACGGATGCAGGAGGAACAATGAGGGAGCAGAAAGGAGGGAAGATGGCAATGGGAGAAGGGAGGAGGATTCATGAGAAAGGAAGAAGTTGGGAGAAGGGAGGAGGGAAAAGGTATCAGGGATGATGGAGGAGGGAGGAAGAAAGAGGGAGTATGGAAGAGTGATTGGTGTGGGCAGATAATGGAGGAGGAATTAGGGAGGAGTGATGAAGGAGGAGGGATTATGGGGAATGGATGATGTAGGTGGGGACATTCTTGAAGGATGGGGAAGAAGGAGGAGGGTGGAGAGATGAGGGAGGAGGGAGAATTGATGAGAGGAGTGAGGATGGATGAGGGAGGAGAGAAAAGGGAGGACAGATGATGGAATACAGATGAAGGAGGAGAAATGAGGGAGGATGGTTGAGTGAGGAGGAATGAGGTGAGAGAGATGAAGGAATATGGACAAGGGAGAAGGGACAATGGAGGGAGGATGAAGTTGGAAGAATGATAGAGGTGAGTTGAAGGAGGAGATATGTGGGAAGGAGGGAAGAGGGAGTATGGAGTATGGAGGAAGGAAGAGGGATAAGGGTGGAGAGATGATGGAAGAAGGATGAGGGAGGAAAGGTGAGGGAGGAGGGAAAATGGATGAGGGAAGATGGGTTGGTAGGAGGGAGGTTGGAAGAGAGAAGAGGGAGGAGGGAAGAGAGAAGTGAGATGGAGGGGTAAGGATGATGGAATTGATATGAGGAAGGAGAAATCAGGGAGGATGGATGAGTGAGGAGGGTTGAGGGAGCAGACATGAAGGAGTAGGGATGATTGAGTAGGAATGAGGGAGGAGAGATGAGGGACGAGGGATAATGGATGAGGGAGTGTGGATGAGGGATGAGGATGGAGGAATGAGGGAGGTAGGATGAGTGAGCAGGTATGATGGAGGAGAGATGATGGAGGAGGGATGAGATAGGGATCAGGTTGTAGGGATGATGAAGGGATGAGGGAGGAAGAAAAATGCAGGAGGTATGAGGCAAAAGGTTTGAGTGAACCCGGAGGAGGGTGAGGGATGATGGTCGAGGGAAGAAGGTGAAGAGATAAAGCAGGAAGGTGAAGGGCGAGATGAGGGATGAGTGAGGAGGGATGAGGGAGGAGGATTGTTGGAGGTTGGAAGAGGGATGAGGGACAATGAATGTGGGAGGAGGGACATAGGAGAAAAGATGAGGGAGGAGGGATGAAGGATGAGGGAGGAGGGAAGAGGAAGGAGGGATTCATGAGGAAGAAGAAGGGGTGAGGGAGGAGGGGTAGAGAGGAGGTATGATGGGCAGAGATGAGGGAGTAAGGATGAGTTAGGAGGGATGAGGTTGTAGGATGATGAGGAAGACATGAGGGAGGAAGGAAAGGTATGGGGCAAGAGGTAAGAGTGAGCGTGGAGGAAGTTGAGTGATGATGGAGGGAGGAGGGTGAAAGTATAAAGGAAGAAGATGAAGGGAGGAGAGATAAAGGAGAAGGGGTGTGGGAGAGGAATGAGAGAGGATTAAAAAGAGAGAAGGTATGAGGGAAGACTGAAAAGGAAGGAAGAATGAGAGAGGAGGATTGTGGGAGGTTGGAGGTAGAACGAGGGAGAATGAATGGGGAGGAGGGAGAAGAGATGAGGGAGGAAGGGGGATGGAGGAGGAATGAGGGAGGAAGGATAAGGAAGGGGAGAAGAGGGAGGAGAGATGAGGTAGGAGGAGTGAGTGTGGATAGATGATGGATGAGGGATGAGGGAAGAGGTAGTAGGAAGGAGGAATCAGGGAGAAGAGAGGAGGGAAGAATGATAGAGGAGGGATTAGGGAGGAGGTATGAGGGAGAAAAGCTGAGGGAGAATGGATTAGGAGGGGTTAGGGTAGAGGGATGAGGGAGGTAGGATGAAGGAGCAGAGAGGAGTGATGATTATGGAGGGAGGAAGGAGGAGGGAAGAAGGAAACAGGAGGAGGAATGAGAGATGAAGGATGATGGAATAGTGGAGACGGAAGAGGGATGATGGAATAGAGATGAGATGAAATAGTAGAGGTGAGGGAGAAGGGATAATGGAGGAAGGATGAGGTAGTAAGAATGAGGGAGGAGAGTTGAGGGAGGAGGTATGAGTAAGGAGGGAAGAGAGAGGATGAAGGAGAGAGGAGGAAGGAGGGAGTTGGGTTGAAGGAGGAGAGATATGGGAGGGGATGATGGATGAGGGAGTATGGGTGAGGGACGAGGAAGGAAGGATGAGGGAGGAGGTATGACAGGAGAGATGAGGTAGGAAGGAGGATGGATGAGGTCTGACGGATGAGGGAGGAGGGAGAAGTGATGAGGGAGGAAGGATGAAAGGGGAGGAGGGATAAGGGAGGAGGGATGTGGGAGGAAAGATTAGGAAGGAGGGATTTGGGAGGAGGAATAAGGGTGGAGGAATGATGGAGCAGTGATGAGAAAGGAGGGTTCAGGGAGAAGGGAGTAAGGAGGAAAGATGATGGCTGTGTGAGAAGAGATGAGGGAGGAGTGATTTGGGAGGAGGGATAAGGCTGGAATAATGAGGGAGGAGGCTTGAGGGAGGAGGGATGTAGGAGGTGAGATGAGGGCGGAAGGATGTGGGAGGTGAGATGAGGGAGGAGGGATGAGGTTAGATGGTGAGGGAGGAGAGAATGTGGAGGGATGAGGGAGAAGGGAAGAGGGAGGAGGGAGGAAGGAGAGAGGAGGGACAAGGGAGGAAGATGGAGGGAATATGGAGCAGGGAATAGCAAGGACAGAGTAAGGAGAAAGGATGAGGTTGGAGTGATGAGGGAGGAAGTAGGAGGTAAGATGGAGGAAGGATGATGGAGGAGGGAAGAGGGAGGCAATGTGAGGGTGGAGAGATAAAGGATGAGGGAGGATAGATGAGGGAAGGATGAAGCAGGAAAGATGATGGAGGAAGAATGAAGGATGAGGAAGGAGGGAGGAGAGCTGATGGAGGAGGGATGAAGGAAAATTGATGAGGGTGGAGGTATGAGGGAGGAGGTATGAGGAAGGAGTGATGAAAAAGGAGGGAGGAGTGAAGGAGGAGGGAGGAGAGATGAGGGAAGTGGTATGAAGGATGAAAGAGTATGGATGAGAGATGAAGGAGAGATGAGGAAGGAGGGAAAATGCAGAAGGGATGAGGGAAGAGGTATGAGGTAGTATGGATGAGGGTGAAGAATGAGGGAGAAGGGAGGAGGGAGAAGAGATAAAGCAGGAAGATGAAGGGAGGTGAGATGATGGAGGAAGGAGGTTTGAGGGAGGAGGGAAATGAGAGAAGGGATGAGGGAGGAGGTAGAAGAGATCAAAAGGTGGTATGAGGGAGTAGGAAAGAGGGAGCAGAGAGGAATGAGAAAGGTGGAGGGAGGAGGGAGAAGGGAGGAGGGAAGTGGGAGGATGGAAGATGAAGGAAGGAAGAGGGAAAGGGAGAAGGGAAGAGAAAGCAGGGAGGAGGGAGGAGAGATTAAGGAGTAGGGATGATGGATGTGGGAGTGTGGATGAGATGAGGAAAAAGGGATAAGGGAGAAGGGAGGAGGCAGGAGGTATGAGAGAAGATAAAAGACAGAGTAGGGATGAGATAGGAAGAATGAAGTAGAAGGGATGATGAAGGAGGGATGAGGGAAGAGGGAAAAAGGCAGGAAGGTTGAGGCGAGAGGATGGTACAATTATCTAGTCACAATGGCATTATGACATCACAATGGTACTATTAGGATATCACAAAGACAATGTGTCATCACAATGCTACTATTGTGACATCACAAGGGAATTATGACATCAAAATTGTACTACCAAGACGGCACAATGGTATTGTGGCATTACATTGTTACTTTAGAATATCACAATGGTATTGTGACATCACAATGTTACCAATAAGACACCACAATATTTCTAATGGGCCACCATTTGGGAATTATGTTCCTATTGAATTTGGACATCTCAACGGTACTAGTAGGACCTCAAAATTGTATTGTGACATCACAATGGTGCGATTGTGACATCATTAGAGAATTATGATATCACAATTGAGTTGTGACATCACAATGGTACTATTGTGACATCAAAATTGTAGTATGACATCACAATGGTAATTTTCTCTGGTCACAATGGCATTATGACATCACAATGGTATTATTAAGATAACATAAAGACATTGTGACATCACAATGCTACTATTGTGATGTCAGAAGGGAATTATGACATCACAATGGTACTAGTAGGACATTACAATCTTACTGTGACATCACAATGGTTCGATTTTGCATCACTAAAGAATTACGACATTACAATTGAATTGTGACATTACAATGGTAATATTGTAACATCACAATTGTACTATGACATCACAGTGAGACTGTTCTCTAGTCACAATGGCATTATGGCATCACAATGGTACTATTAGGGTATCACAAAGACATTGTGACATCACAAGAGAATTATTACATTACAATTGTTCTACCAGGACAGCACATTGATATTGTGACATTACAAATTACTTTTCGGGTATGATAATCATATTGTGACATCACAATGTTACTAGTAGGAGACCACAATTGCATTGTGACAGCACAATATATCTATTGGGCCACAACTAGGGAATTAAGAAGTTACTATTGAATTGTGTCATCTCAATAGTACTAGTGGGGCATCAAAATAGTATTGTGACATCACAAGGGTGTGATTGTGACAGTACTAGAGAATTATGTTGTTACAATTGACTTGTGCCATCACAATTATAGTGTTGTGACATGACAATTGTACTATGACATCACAATGGTACTTTTCTCAAGTCACAATGGCATTATGACATCATATTAGGATATCGCAGTTATTGTGCCATCAAAATGCTTCTATTGTGATATTGCGAAGGTTTTATCACATCACATTGGTACTAGTGGGACATCACAATCATATAGTGAAATGACAATTGTTCAGTTGTGACAGTACTAGTCAATTATGACATTACAATCGAATATTGACTTCACAATGGTACTATTGTGACATCACAATGGTACTATTCTTTTGTCACAATTCCATTAAGAGATCAGAATGGTACTATTAGGATATCAAAAAAGATATTGTAACATCACAATGCTATTATTGTGACATCACAAGGGAATTACGACATCACAATGGTCCTAGTAGGAAATCACAATTGTACTGTGACATCACAATGGTATCACTGTGACATTAGTAGAGAATTATGAGATTACAATTGAATTGTAACATTACAATGGTACTATTGTGCCATCACAATTGTACTATAACATCACAATGATACTATTCTCTAGTAACAATGGCATTATGACATTACAATGGTACTGTTAGGATATCACAAAGACATTGTGACATCACAATGTGCTATTGTGACATCACAACGGTATTATGACACCACAATGATACAAGTAGGATAACACAATCGTATTGTGACATCACAATGGTTCGATTGTGACATAACTTAATACAGTTGAATTGTGACATCACAATGGTACTATTGTGATGTCCCAATCGTACTATAACATCCCAATGGTACTCGTCTCTAGTCACAATTGCATTCTGATATCACAATGATATTATTAGGATATCACAGAGATACTTTGACCTTACAATGCTACTATTGCGACATCACAAGGGAATTATGAAATCACAATGGTACTACTAGGACATCACAATCTTATTTTGACATCACAATGCTTCCTATGTGACATCACTAGAGAATTATGATATTACAATCTTAGTTGTGACATCACAATGGTACTATTGTGACATCACAATTGTATGAAGACATCACAATGGTACTGTAGTCTAGTCACAATGGCAATATAACATCACGATGGTACTATTAGGATATAACAAAGTAGCTACTGTGACATCACAATGGAAATATGATATCACAATCATAGTAATAGGACACCAAAATCGTATTGTGACATCACAATGGATCGACTGTGACATCAGTAGAAAATTATGACATTACAATTGAATTGTGACACCACAATGGTTTGATTGTGACATCACTAGATAATGCTACTATTGTGACATCACAATTGTATGTTGACATCACATTGGTACTGTACTCTAGTCACAATGGCAATATGACATCACGATGGTATAAAACCGAGACATTGTGATATCACAATGCTACTATTGTGACATCATAATCATCCTAGTAAGACATCACAATCGTATTGTGACATCACAATGATACTATTGTGACATGACAATTGTACTATGACATCATAGTGGTACTATTCTCTAGTCACAATGGCAATATCATATCACAATGGTACTATTAGGATATCACAAAGATATTGTGACGTCAAAAAAGCTACTATTGTGAAATTGATAGGGTATTATGTCATCACAATGGTACTAGTAGGATATCACAATCATAATGTGACATCACAATGGTATGATTGTGACACTACTAGGGAAGTATGACATTACAATTGACTTGTGAAATCACCATGGTACTATTTTGACATCACAATTGCTCCATTCTGTACTCACAATGGCATTATGATATCACAATGGTACTATTAGGAAATCACAAAGATATTGTGACATCATAACCCTACTACTGTGGTATCACAAGGGTATTATGACATCCAATGGTTCTAACACCACAATCCCATTGTGACATCACAATGGTACTAGTAGAGTATCACAATCGTATTGTGACATCACAACGTTACAAGTAGGACACCACAGTCGATTTGTGACATCACAATATTTTTATTGGGCCACCACTCAGGAATTGTGACGTTACTATTGACCTGTTACATCTCAACGGTACATGTAGGGCAACAAAATCTTATCGTGATATTGCGATGGTGTGATTGTATCATTACGAGGGAATTATGGCATTACAATTGACTTGTGACATCACAATGGTAGTATTGTGACATCCCAATTGTACTATGACATCACAATGGTACTATCAGTGGCATGATGACATCACAATGCTACTTTTGAGACATCGCAAGGGTATTATGACATCACAATGGTACTAGTAGAACATCACAATCAGATTGTGACATCACAATTGTTCGATTGTGACATCACAATTGTTCGATTGTGACATCACTAGAGAATTATGACATTACAATTAAATTGTGACATCACAATGGTAGTATTGTGACAAAACAATTGTACTATGACATCACAATGGTATTCTTCTCTAGTCACAATGGCATTATTACATCACAACGGTACTAATAGGATATCACATATACATTGTGACATCACAATGCTACTATTGTTCCATCACAAAGAAATTATGATATCATAACTACCAGCAGGACGATATAATCTTATTGTGACATCACAACTCTACTAGTAGAGTATCACAATAGTATTGTGACATCACAATGTTACTCGTAGGACACCACAATCATATTGTGACATCACAATATTTCTATTCGTCCACCACTAGGGAATTATGACAATAGTATTGAAATGTGGCATCTCATCAGTACTGGTAGGACATCAAAATCATTGTGACATCACAATGGAGTGATTGTGACTTTAATAGGAATAATGACATTGCAATTGACTTCGGACATGACAATGGTAGTATTGTCACATCACAATTGTACTATGATATCACAATGGTAATATTCGCTAGTCACAATGGCATTATTGCATCAAACTTGTATAATTAGGATATCAGAAAGACATTGAAGCATCACAATGCTACTATTGTGACATCGCAAGTGTATTATGACATCACAATGTTATTAGTGGTACATCACAATCATATTGTGACATCACAATAGTTCAATTGTGAAATGACTAGAGAATTATGACATTACAATTGAATTGTTACATCACAGTAGTAGCATTGTGACATCTGAATTGTAGTATGACATCACAATATTAATGACATCACAATATTATTATTCTCCAGTCACAATGGCATTGTGATATCAAAATGGTTCTAGTAAGATATCACAAATACATTGTGACATCACAAGGATATTATGACATCACAATGGTACTAGAAGGACATCATAATTATAATACTGTGACATCACAATGGTTCAATTGTGACATCACTAGAGAATTATGAGATTACAATTGACTTGTGTCATCATAGTGATACTATTAGGACATCACAATTGTACTATGACATCACAATGGTACTATTTCCTAGTCACAAAGGAATCGTGACATCACAATGGTACAATTGAATGGTATTATTAGGTTATCACAATAACATTGTGACATCACAATGCTACTATTGCGACATTGCAATGATAGTATTGTGACATTGTAAGGGAATTATGACATCACAATCGTATTTGTAGGACATCACAGTCCTATTCTGATATCAGAATAGTGTGATTGTGACATTACGAGAGAATTATGACATTATAATTGAATTGTTACATCACAATGGTACTATTGTGCCATCACAGTTTTACTATGACATCATAATGGTACTATTCTCTAGTGACAATGGCATAATGATATCACAGTGGTACTACTATGCCACTGCCAACCCAGCCGGGTCCCACAACCGCAGGAGAATCAGGGATTTGGATATTCAGGAAGGCACGAGTTCGGCGATGATAGACAGACACAACACCAAGAAAGCTTTGAATCTGCTACAATTTACTGAAGTCAAGCTTACACTTTTATAGTGATTACATAAAGAAACACCTTGAAGTTGGCATACTTCCCGGATCATTTACACTTTTACCAACAATACAAAGTTTACATTTTAACTCAAAAGTGTAACCAGTGCCCACAAGAAATCTTGGCCTAAAAGCTTTTAATTAACGCAAACAAAGGACATAAAACATCAAACTCATGGTTATTTATGCAGTTTTATTGTTACTAACTAAGCCAGGGGCTGTTATGGTTCTCCAAGCCAAGTCGGCTAAAGATTTATGATCCTCCTTAGAGATAAGGCACCAAGGGGGTCTCCTCCCATTTGTCTTGCTAAAGATTTATTATCCTCCTTAGAGATAAGGCACCAAGGTGGATGAGCTCGAGCCAGTCTGTCCATAAAACTTAGTATAATATAAAACCTTCTGACCTCCTATGTTTACCCATCTTCTTCCTCCTTCATCATAAACACCTGTGTATGGTAATGGTTTTGCAGTAGTTTTGTACTTTCCCATGCTATCTCTCCCTAAAGGAGGAGCCTGCTATTTTCCCCTAATCTTGTAATGCTTCCTGCCACGAATGACTGCAGTGGGAATACCCAGAGCATTTATCTTGACAGATCCTGATGAAATATTTTCCTTAGAAAGACCTAAAGCTCTTGCTCTTTCATTACCTATAGTGTCTGGATTTTCCACAAGCAATTCCTGATACTGAATCTGATTCATTACTTCTCCTAAGATTTTATTTTTCTTCCACTCTATTCTTGCTAAAGCTTTTAATAATCTATCAGAAATGTGTTTCCTTGAATAGTTAATTGTGCTATTCCAAGAATCATAGAGAAACAACAAAACCTCATTAATCTAACCCCTCAACCAAGGAAGCATAGCAATCTCGGAGTACGTCTTTTCAGCTTAGGTGGCCGGGGCAACAGTTGCCAGAGCCCTCCAGGGAGCCTATTTCTGAGGGAAACATATCTCCCATCTAGCAGTATGACCACTATCATGCTACACAGACAACAGTGGAGTTGATGGTATTATTAGGATATCACAATAACACAATAACATTGTGACATCACAAATGCTACTATTGTGACAATGGCATTATGACATCACAGTATAGACAAAGGTATTGGGACATCACAATGCTACTATTGGGACATCACAAGGGTATTATGACATAACGGTGGTACAAGTAGGACATCACGATCTTTTGTGACAGCAGAATTTTGTGTTTGTGACAATACTAGAGAATTCTGACATTACCATTGACTTGAGACATCACAATGGTACTATTATGACATCACAATGTTGCTATTGTGATATCGGAAGGGTGTTATGACATAACAATGGTGCTAGTATGACATTATCGTGACATCAAAATGGTTTGATTTTGATATCAATAGAGAATAATGACATTACATTTTAATTGTGACATCACAATGGTAGTATTGTGATATTCCAAATGTACTATGACATCACAATGGTACTATGATGTAATCACAATGGCATTATGACTTCACAATGGTACAATTCGGACATCACAAATACATTGTGACTTCACAAAGCTACTATGGTGACATTGCAAGGGTATTATGACATCACAATGGTACTAAGAATTATAACATCATAACAGAATAACATCATCACAATGGAATTATGACTTCATTATGACATCTTAATGGAAGTATGACATTACAATGGAATTTTGACATCACAATATTATTATGTATTCCTTATAGAATTATGACACTATAATGGTAGTATGATATCATAATGGAATTACGACATCGTAATGGTATTATGACATCCGAATGGAATTTTGACATCATAATGGAATGTTCTCATAATAAAATTATGAAGTTATCATTTCATTATAATGATATTATGACATCTTTATTCTCTCATGATAACCTTATAGATTCTATGATATCACAAGGCTATTATGACTTCATATATGCATTATTTTTTAAATTATGAGAGCATCATGGGATTATGACAGCATAATGGGATTATGACATTACAATGGAATAATGATATCTCAATGGAATTTTGGCATCAGAAAGGAATTATGACATCATTATGGAATTATGACATTTTGAATTATGAAATTACAATGGTATTATGATTTCATAGGATTACGACTTCACTATGGAATTATGTTATGATGATATCAGAATGGAATTATGACATCATAAAAGAATATGATATCATAAAGGGACTATGTCATCACCATGGACTTATGACATCACTATCATATTATGATATCATAATGGTATTATGACATCATGATGGAATTAGGACATGACTTTCTCCTGAGTTGCTAAATACACAGGGACTGGATGTTGCACATGTATATTTTACGTAAGAGTTTTCATAATTTCATAATTATTATTGTATTGAAAGATAAGGAGCCTTTTATTGGAGAAATACCTGGAGAGGACAGGAGCTCCACAAGGAGAGCAACATAACCAAAAATTCTGGGCAAAGAGTCATTTCTGAGACTGATACTCCAACTAAGGACCAGGCATGGAGATAACCTAGTAGCCCTGCACAGATTTAGCCCATAGCAACTCAGTCTCCAAGTGGGTTCCCTAATAATGGGAACAGGAAATGTCTCTGACATGAAATCAGTGGCTGGCTCTGGAGTCTCCTTACGAGGTCACAGAGGAAGACATTACAGCCACTCCTGATGAAACCTGATAGGCTACAGTCAGATGGAAGGAGAGGAGGACCACTTCTATCAGTGGACATGGGGAGGGATATGAGAGGAGATGAGGGAGAGAGTGGGATTGGTAGGGGATGAGGAGGGATAATGGATGAGGGAGTGTGGATGAGGGATGAGGATGGAGGAATGAGGGAGGTAGGATGAGTGAGCAGGTATGATGGAGGAGAGATGATGGAGGAGGGATGAGATAGGGATCAGGTTGTAGGGATGATGAAGGGATGAGGGAGGAAGGAAAAGGCAGGAGGTATGAGGCAAAAGGTTTGAGTGAACCTGGAGGAGGGTGAGGGATGATGGTCAAGGGAAGAAGGTGAAGAGATAAAGCAGGAAGGTGAAGGGGGGCGAGATGAGGGATGAGTGAGGAGGGATGAGGGAGGAGGATTGTTGGAGGTTGGAAGAGGGATGAGGGACAATGAATGTGGGATGAGGGTCATGGGAGAAAAGATGAGGGAGGAGGGATGAAGGATGAGGGAGGAGGAAAGAGGAAGGTGAGAGGAGGGGGGAGATGAGGTAGGGATGTGTGTGGATGGAAGATGGATGAGGAATGAGGGAAGAGGGAGGAGGGATTCATGAGGAAGAAGAAGGGGTGAGGGAGGAGGGGTAGGGAGGAGGTATGATGGGCAGAGATGAGGGAGTAAGGATGAGTTAGGAGGGATGAAGTTGTAGGATGATGAGGAAGACATGAGGGAGGAAGGAAAGGCATGAGGCAAGAGGTAAGAGTGAGCGTGGAGGAAGTTGAGTGATGATGGAGGGAGGAGGGTGAAAGTATAAAGGAAGAAGATGAAGGGAGGAGAGATAAAGGAGAAGGGGTGTGGGAGAGGAATGAGAGAGGATTAAAAAGAGAGAAGGGATGAGGGAAGACAGAAAAGGGAGGAAGAATGAGGGAGGAGGATCGTGAGAGGTTGGAGGTAGAACGAGGGAGAATGAATGGGGAGGAGGGAGGAGGGAGCAGAGATGAGGGAGGAAGGGGGATGGAGGAGGAATGAGGGAGGAAGGATGAGGAAGGGGAGAAGAGGGAGGAGAGATGAGGTAGGAGGAGTGAGTGTGGATAGATGATGGATGAGGGAAGAGGTAGTACGAAGGAGGAATTAGGGAGAAGAGAGGAGGGAAGAATGAGAGAAGAGGGATTAAGGAGGAGGTATGAGGGAGAAAAGCTGAGGGAGAATGGATTAGGAGGGGTGAGGGTGGAGGGATGAGGGAGGTAGGATGAAGGAGCAGAGAGGAGTGATGATGATGGAGGGAGGAAGGAGAAGGTAAGAAGGAAACAGGAGGAGGAATGAGAGATGAAGGATGATGGAATAGTGGAGACAGAAGAGGGATGATGGAATAGAGATGAGATGAAATAGTAGAGGTGAGGGAGAAGGGATAATGGAGGAAGGATGAGGTAGTAAGAATGAGGGAGGAAAGTTGAGGGAGGAGGTATGAGTAAGGAGGGAAGAGAGAGGAAGGAGAGAAGAGGAAGGAGGGAATTGGGTTGAAGGAGGAGAGATGTGGGAGGGGATGATGGATTAGGGAGTATGGGTGAGGGACGAGGAAGGAAGGATGAGGGAGGAGGTATGACGGAGGAGAGATGAGGTAGGAAAGAGGATGAATGAGGTCTGAAGGATGAGGGAGGAGAAATGAGGTAGGAGGGAGAAGTGATGAGGGAGGAAGGATGAAAGAGGAGGGAGGAGGGATGTGGGAGGAAAGATTAGGGAGGAGGGATTTGGGAGGAGGAATAAGGGTGGAGGAATGATGGAGCAGTGATGAGAAAGGAGGGTTCAGGGAGAAGGGAGTAAGGAGGAAAGATGATGGCTGTATGAGAAGAGATGAGGGAGGAGTGATTTGGGAGAAGGGATAAGGCTGGAATAATGAGGAAGGAGGGTTGAGGGAGGAGGGATGTAGGAGGTGAGATGAGGGCAGAAGGATGTGCGAGGTGAGATGAGGGAGGAGGGATGAGGTCAGATGGTGAGGGAGGAGAGAAAGTGGAGGGATGAGGGAGAAGGGAAGAGGGAGGAGGGAGGAAGGAGAGAGGAGAGACAAGGGAGGAAGATGGAGGGAATATGGAGCAGGGAATAGCAAGGACGGAGTAGGGAGAAAGGATGAGGTTGGAGTGATGAGGGAGGAAGTAGGAGGTAAGATGGAGGAAGGATGATGGAGGAGGGAAGAGGGAGGCAATGTGAGGGTGGAGAGATAAAGGATGAGGGAGGATAGATGAGAGAAGGATGAAGCAGGAAAGATGATGGAGGAGGAATGAAGGATGAGGAAGGAGGGAGGAGAGCTGATGAAGGAGGGATAAAGGAAAATTGATGAGGGTGGAGGTATGAGGGAGGAGGTATGAGGAAGGAGTGATGAAAAAGGAGGGATGAGTGAGGAGTGAAGGAGGAGGGAGGAGAGATCAGGGAAGTGGTATGAAGGATGTGAGAGTATGGATGAGAGATGAAGGAGAGATGAGGAAGGAGGGAAAATGCAGAAGGGATGAGGGAAGAGGTATGAGGTAGTGTGGATGAGGGTGAAGATGAGGGAGATGGGAAGAGGGAGAAGAGATAAAGCAGGAGGATGAAGGGAGGTGAGATGATGGAGGAAGGAGGTTTGAGGGAGGAGGGAAATGAGAGAAGAGATGAGGGAGGAGGTAGAAGAGATCAAAAGGTGGTATGAGGGAGTAGGAAAGAGGGAGCAGAGAGGAATGAGAAAGGTGGAGGGAGGAGGGAGAAGGGAGGAGGAAAGTGGGAGGATGGAAGATGAAGGAAGGAAGAGGGAAAGGGCGAAGGGAAGGGAAAGCAGGGAGGAGGGAGGAGAGCTTAGGGAGTAGGGATGATGGATGAGGGAGTATGGATGAGATGAGGAAAAAGGGATGAGGGAGAAGGGAGGAGGCAGGAGGTATGAGAGAAGATAAAAGACAAGGTAGGGATGAGATAGGAAGAATGAGGTAGAAGGGATGATGAAGGAGGGATGAGGGAAGAGGGAAAAAGGCAGGAAGGATGAGGCGAGAGGATGGTACAATTATCTAGTCACAATGGCATTATGACATCACAATGGTATTATTAGGATATCACAAAGACAATGTGTCATCACAATGCTACTATTGTGACATCACAAGGGAATTATGACATCAAAATAGTACTAACAAGACAGCACAATGGTATTGTAGCATTACATTGTTACTTTAGAATATCACAATCATATTGTGACATCACAATGTTACTAATAAGACACCACAATATTACTAATGGGCCACCATTAAGGAATTATGATGTTCCTATTGAATTTGGACATCTCAACGGTACCAGTAGGACTTCAAAATTGTATTGTGACATCACAATGGTGCGATTGTGACATCACAATGGTGCGATTGTGACATCATAATGGTGCGATTATGACATCATTAGAGAATTATGATATCACAATTGAGTTGTGACATCACAATGATACTATTGTGACATCAAAATTGTACTATGACATCACAATGGTAATTTTCTCTGGTCACAATGGCATTATGACATCACAATGGTATTATTAAGATTTCGTAAAGAAATTGTGACATCACAATGCTACTATTGTGATGTCAGAAGGGAATTACGACATCACAATGGTACTAGTAGGACATCACAATCTTACTGTGACATCACAATGGTTCGATTTTGTATCACTAAAGAATTACGACATTACAATTGAATTGTGACATTACAATGGTAATATTGTAACATCACAATTGTACTATGACATCACAGTGAGACTGTTCTCTAGTCACAATGGCATTATGGCATTCCAATGGTACTATTAGGATATCACAAAGACATTGTGACATCACAAGGGAATTATGACATTACAATTGTTCTAACAGGACAGCACATTGATATTGTGACATTACAAATTACTTTTCGGGTATGATAATCATATTGTGACATCACAATGTTACTAGTAGGAGACCACAATCGCATTGTGACAGCACAATATATCTATTGGGCCACAACTAGGGAATTAAGAAGTTACTATTGAATTGTGTCATCTCAATAGTATTAGTGGGGCATCAAAATAGTATTGTGACATCACAGGGGTGTGATTGTGACATTGCTAGAGAATTATGTTGTTACAATTGACTTGTGCCATCACAATTATAGTGTTGTGACATGGCAATTGTACTATGACATCACAATGGTACTTTTCTCAAGTCACAATGGCATTATGACATCATATTAGGATATCACAAAGTTATTGTGCCATCAAAATGCTTCTATTGTGACATTGCAAAGGTTTTATGACATCACAATGGTACTAGTGGGACATCACAATCATATAGTGAAATGACAATTGTTCAGTTGTGACATCACTAGTCAATTATGACATTACAATCGAATATTGACTTCACAATGGTACTATTGTGACATCACAATGGTACTATTCTTTTGTCACAATTCCATTATGAGATCAGAATGGTACTATTAGGATATCAAAAAGATATTGTAACATCACAGTGCTATTATTGTGACATCACAAGGGAATTATGACATCACAATGGTCCTAGTAGGAAATCACAATTGCATTGTGACATCACAATGGTATCACTGTGACATTAGTAGAGAATTATGAGATTACAATTGAATTGTAACAGTACAATGGTACTATTGTGCCATCACAATTGTACTATGACATCACAATGATACTATTCTCTAGTAACAATGGCATTATGACATTATAATGGTACTGTTAGGATATCACAAAGACATTGTGACATCATAATGTACTATTGTGACATCACAACGGTATTATGACACCAATATGATACAAGTAGGATAACACAATCGTATTGTGACATCACAATGGTTTGATTGTGACATAACAAGAGAATTATGACAATACAGTTGAATTGTGAAATCACAATGGTACTATTGTGATGTCCCAATTGTACTATAACATCCCAATGGTACTAGTCTCTAGTCACAATTGCATTCTGATATCACTATGATATTATTAGGATATCACAGAGACACTGTGACCTTACAATGCTACTACTGTGACATCACAAGGGAATTATGAAATCACAATGGTACTAGTAGGACATCCCAATCTTATTTTGACATCACAATGCTTCCTATGTGACATCACTAGAGAATTATGATATTACAATCTTAGTTGTGACATCACAATGGTACTATTGTGACATCACAATTATATGAAGACATCACAATGGTACTATAGTCTAGTCACAATGGCAATATAACATCACGATGGTACTATTAGGATATAACAAAGTAGCTACTGTGACATCACAATGGAAATATGACATCACAATCGTAGTTATAGGACACCAAAATCGTATTGTGACATCACAATGGATCAACTGTGACATCAGTAGAAAATTATGACATTACAATTGAATTGTGACACCACAATGGTTTGATTGTGACATCACTAGATAATGCTACTATTGTGACATCACAATTGTACGTTGACATCACATTGGTCTGTACTCTAGTCACAATGGCAATATGACATCATGATGGTATAATACTGAGACATTGTGATATCACAATGCTACTATTGTGACATCATAATCATACTAGTAAGACATCACAATCGTATTGTGACATCACAATGATAATATTGTGACATGACAATTGTACTTTGACATCATAGTGGTACTATTCTCTAGTCACAATGGCAATATCACATCACAATGGTACTATTAGGATATCACAAAGATATTGTGACGTCAAAAAAGCTACTATTGTGAAATTGATAGGGTATTATGTCATCACAATGGTACTAGTAGGATATCACAATCATAATGTGACATCACAATGGTATGATTGTGACACTACTAGGGAAGTATGACATTACAATTGACTTGTGAAATTACCATGGTACTATTTTGACATCACAATTGCTCCATTCTGTACTCACAATGGCATTATAATATCACAATGGTATTATTAGGAAATCACAAAGACATTGTGACATCATAATGCTACTACTGTGGTATCACATGGGTATTATGACATCACAATGATTCTAGTAGGACACCACAATCCCATTGTGACATCACAATGCTACTACTGTGGTATCACATGGGTATTATGACATCACAATGATTCTAGTAGGACACCACAATCCCATTGTGACATCACAATGGTACTAGTAGAGTATACAATCGTATTGTGACATCACAACCTTACAAGTAGGACACCACAGTCAATTTGTGACATCACAATATTTTTATTGGGCCACCACTCAGGAATTGGAACGTTACTATTGACCTGTTACATCTCAACGGTACATGTAGGGCAACAAAATCTTATCGTGATATTGCGATGGTGTGATTGTATCATTACAAGGGAATTATGGCATTACAATTGACTTGTGACAACACAATGGTAGTATTGTGACATCCCAATTGTACTATGACATCACAATGGTACTATCAGTGGCATTATGACATCACAATGGTACTATTAGGATATCACAAAGACAATATGAAATCACAATGCTACTATTGAGACATTGCAAGGGTATTATGACATCACAATGGTACTAGTAGAACATCACAATCAGATTGTGACATCACAATTGTTCGATTGTGACATCACTAGAGAATTATGACATTACAATTAAATTGTGACATCACAATGGTAGTATTGTGACAAAACAATTGTACTATGACATCACAATGGTATTCTTCTCTAGGCACAATGGCATTATTACATCACAATGGTACTATTAGGATATCACAAATACATTGTGACATCACAATGCTACTATTGTTCCATCACAAAGGCATTATGATATCATAACTACCAGCAGGACGATATAATCTTATTGTGACATCACAACTCTACTAGTAGAGTATCACAATAGTATTGTGACATCACAATGTTACTCGTAGGACACCACAATCATATTGTGACATCACAATATTTCTATTCATCCACCACTAGGGAATTATGACAATAGTATTGAAATGTGGCATCTCATCAGTACTGGTAGGACATCAAAATCATTGTGACATCACAATGGAGTGATTGTGACTTTAATAGGAATAATGACATTGCAATTGACTTCTGACATGACAATGGTAGTATTGTCACATCACAATTGTACTATGATATCACAATGGTAATATTCGCTAGTCACAATGGCATTATTGCATCAAACTTGTATAATTAGGATATCAGAAAGACATAGAAGCATCACAATGCTACTATTGTGACATCGCAAGTGTATTATGACATCACAATGGTATTAGTGGGACATCACAATCATATTGTGACATCACAAATAGTTAAATAGTGAAATGACTAGAGAATTATGACATTACAATTGAATTGTTACATCACAGTAGTAGCATTGTGACATCTGAATTGTACTATGACATCACAATATTAATGACATCACAATATTACTATTCTCCAGTCACAATGGCATTGTGATATCAAAATGGTTCTAGTAAGATATCACAAATACATTGTGACATCACAAGGATATTATGACATCACAATGGTACTAGAAGGACATCATAATTATAATACTGTGACATCACAATGGTTCAATTGTGACATCACTAGAGAATTATGAGATTACAATTGACTTGTGCCATCATAGTGGTACTATTATGACATCACAATTGTACTATGACATCACAATGGTACTATTTCCTAGTCACAAAGGCATCATGACATCACAATGGTACAATTGAATGGTATTATTAGGTTATCACAATAACATTGTGACATCACAATGCTACTATTGTGACATTACAATGATAGTATTGTGACATTGTAAGGGAATTATGACATCACAATCGTATTTGTAAGACATCACAGTCCTATTCTGACATCGGAATAGTGTGGTTGTGACATTACGAGAGAATTATGACATTATAATTGAATTGTGACATCACAATGGTACTATTGTGCCATCACAGTTGTACTATGACATCATAATGGTACTATTCTCTAGTGACAATGGCATAATGACATCACAGTGGTAGTACAATGCCACTGACCAACCCAGCCAGGTCCCACAACCTTGGGAGAATCAGGGATTTGGATATTCAGGAAGGCACGGGTTCGGCGATGATAGACAGACACAACACCAAGAAGGCTTTGAATCTGCTGCAATTTACTTAAGTCAAGTTTACACTTTTATAGTGATTACATAAAGAAACACCTTGAAGTTAGCATACTTCCCGGATCATTTACACTTTTACCAACAATACAAAGTTTACATTTTAACTCGAAAGTGTAACCAGTGCCCACAAGAAATCTTGGCCTAAAAGCTTTTCATTAAAGCCAACAAAGGACATAAAACCTCAAACTCATGGTTATTTATGCAGTTTTATTGTTACTAACTAAGCCAGGGGCTGTTATGGTTCTCCAAGCCAAGTCGGCTAAAGATTTACGATCCTCCTTAGACATAAGGCACCAAGGGGGATGAGCTCGAGCCAGTCTGTCCATAAAACATAGTATAATATAAAACCTTTTGACGTCCTATGTTTACCCATCTTCTTCCTGCTTCATCATAAACACCTCTGTATGGTAATGGTTTTGCAGTAGTTTTGTACTGTTCCCATGCTATCTCTCCCTAAAGGAAGAGCCCGCTATTTTCCCCTAATCTTGTAATGCTTCCTGCCATGAATGACTGCAGTGAGAATACCCAGAGCATTTATCTTGACAGATCCTGATGAAATATTTTCCTTAGAAAGACCTAAAGCTCTTGCTCTTTCATTACCTATAGTGTCTGGATTTTCCACAAGCAATTCCTGATACTGAATCTGATTCATTACTTCTCCTAAGATTTTATTTTTCTTCCACTCTATTCTTGCTAAAGCTTTTAATAATCTATCAGAAATGTGTTTCCTTGAATAGTTAATTGTGCTAGTCCAAGAATCATAGAGAAACAACAAAAACCTCATTAATCCAACCCCACAACCAAGGAACCATAGCAATCTCGGAGTATGTCTTTTTGGCTTAGGTGGCCAGGGGCAACACTTTGCCAGAGCCCTCCAGGGAGCCTATTTCTGAGGGAAACATATCTCCCATCTATCAGCCCAACCATTGTCATGCTACACAGACGATATTGGAGTTTGTGTGGCACTACTAGGATATCACAAAGATATTATAACTTCAAAAGGCTACTATTTTGTCATCGCAAGGGAAGACTGAAATCACAATGGTACCAGCAGGACATCACATTCGTATTGTGACATCATAATTGTTTGATTGTGACTTCTCTAGAGAATTATGACATTACAATTAAATGGTGACATCACAATGGTACAATTGTGACATCAGAAATGAATTATGAAATTACAATGGTATTATTAGGTTATCACAATAACACTGTGACATCACAATGCTACTATTGTGACATCACAAGGGAAGTATGGCATTAAAATTGTATTACCAAGACAGCACAATGGTATTGTGATATTACGAATTTACTTTTAGGAAATCTAAGTCATATTATGACATCATAATATTACTAGTAGGATGCCATAATCGTACTGTGATATCACAATGGTTCAATTGTGACATTACTAGAGAATTATGATATTACATTTGACTTGTGACATCACAATGGCAGCAATGTGACATCACAATTGTACTTTGATATCACAATGGTACTATTCTCTAGTCATAATGGCATTAAGACTATACAATGGTACTATTAGGACATCACAAAGACATTATGACACCACAATGTTACTATTGTGACATCACAAGGAAATTGGGACATTACAATGGTACTAGTAAGAGATCACAATGGTATTGTGACATCACAATGTTACTACTGCGATGTCACAATTGTACTATGATGTCACAATGGTACTACTGTCCAGTCCAATGGCATTATGATATCACAACGGTTCTATTAGGATATCAAAAAAACATTGTGACTTCAAAAAGCTACTATTGTGATATCGTTAGTGTATTATCACATCACAATGGTACTAGTAGGATATCGCAATCATATTTCGACATCACAATGCTGTGATTGTGACATACCTAGAGAATTATGACATTACAATTGAATTTGCACATCACAATGGTACTATTGTCCCATCACAATCATACTATGACATCACAATGATACTATTCTCAAGTCGCAATGGCATTATGACATTACAATTGTACTATTAGGATATCACAATGATATTGTGAATTCACAATGCTACTAATGTGACATCGAAAGGGTATTATGACATCACAATGGAACAAATAGGATAACGTGGTCATATTGTGACATCACAAGGGTTTGATTGTGACTTCACAAAAGAATTATGACATTACAATGGAATCATGACATCAAAATGGTACTATTGTGACATTACAATTGTACTTTGACATCATAATGGTACTATTCTCAGGGCACAATGACATGACAATGGTACTATTAGGGTATCACAAAGATATGATGACAGAATGTTACTATTGTGACATCACAAGGGTATTATGAGATCACAATGGTTCTAGTAGGATGTCAATATCATATTGTGACATTACAATGGTATGATTGTGACATCAATAGATAATGCTACTATTGTGACATCACATTTGTACGTTGACATCACATTGGTACTGTACTCTAGTCACAGTGGCAATGTGACATCACGATGGTACCATTAGAATATCACAGAGACATGGTGATATCACAATGCTGCTATTGTGACATCACAATCTTACTAGTAAGTCATCACAATCATATTGTGAAATGACAATTGTACTATGATATCACAATGGTACTCTTCTCTAGTCACTATGGCATTCTTATATCACAATGGTAATATTATGAAATCACAGAGACATTGAGACATCACAATGCTACTATGATGACATCACAAGGGAATTATGACATCACAATTGTACTACTAAGATAGCACAATGGTATTGAGACATTATAATATTACTTGTACGATAACCCAATCATATTGTGACACCACAATGTTACTTACAGGACACCACAATCATATTGTGACATCACAATATTTCTATTGGGATACCACTAGGGAATTATGATGTTACTATTGAATTGTGACATCTCAATGGTACTATTAGGCATAAAAATCATACTCTGATGTCACAATGGATCGACTGTGACATCAATAGAAAATTATGACATTACAATTGAATTGTGACATTACAATGGTACTCAAAGGTACTATTGTGACATCACAATTGTACTATGACAACACAGTGGTACTATTCTCTAGGCCCAATTGCAATATGACATCACAGTGGTACTATTAGGATATCACAAAGATATTGTGAAGTATAAAAGCTACTATTGTAAAATTGATAGTGTATTATGACATCACAATGGTACTAGTAGGATATCACAAAGACAATATGACATCACAATGCTACTATTGTGACATCACAAGGGTATTATAACATCTCAATGGTACTTGTAGAACATCACAATTGTATTGTGACATCACAATTGTTTGCTTGTGGCATCACTAGAGAATTATGATATTACAATTGAATTGTGACATCACAATGGTACTATTGTGAAAAACAATTGTACTATGACATCACAATTGTATTCTTCTCTAGTAACACTGGCATTATTACACCACAATGGTAATATCAGGATATCACAAATACAATGTGACATCACAATGCTACTATTGTTACCTCACAAGGAAATTATGACATCACAACTCTACAAGCAGTGCGTCAAAATCATACCGTGAAATCACAACTCTAGTAGTGAAGTATCATAATAATATTTTGACATCAATATGTTACTAGTTGGACACCGCAATCATACTAGTAGGACACCACAAGGGTACTAGTAGGGAATTATGACATTACATTTGACTTGTGACTTGTGACATGACAATGGTAGTATTGTGACATCACAATTGTAATATGACATCACAATGTTACAATTATCTAGTCAAAATCGAGTTCTGATATGAGAAAGGTACTATTGGGAAATCACAAAGACATTGTGACATCACAATGCGAATATTATGATATATCAAGGTCATTATGACATCACAATGGTACTATTAGGATATCACAAAGACATTGTGACACCACAATGCAAATATTGTGAAATCGCAAGAGGATTATTACATCATAATGGTACTAGTAGGACATCACAAACGTATTGTGACATCACAATGGTTCACTTCTTACATCACTCTAGAACTATGACATTTAATTGAATTGTGACATCACAATGGTAGTCTTATGACATCACAATTGTACTATGACATCACAATGGTACTATTCTCTAGTCACAATGGCATTCTAATATGACAAAGGTACCATTGGGATATCACAAAGATATTGTGACGTCACCATGCTACTGTTATGACATAGCAAGTGTATTATGACATCTCAATGGCACTGGTAGGAAGACACAATCGTATTGTGACATATCAATGGTTCGATTGTGACATGACCAGAGAATTATGACATTACAATTGAATTGTGACATCTCAATGTTACTATTGTGATATCAGAAGTGAATTATGACATCACAACTGTACTAGTAGTACAGCACAATAATATTGTGAGAATCACAACGTTATCAGTGAGACATCACAATCATGTTGTGACATCACAATGGTACTAGTAGGACATCACAATCATGTTGTGACATCACAATGGTTCGATTGTGACTTCACTAGAGAATTATGACATTACAATTCAATCGTTACATCACAATGGTACTATCGTGACATCAATTCTTTACTATGACATCACAATGGAACTCTTATCTAGTTTCAATGGCATTATGACATCACAATGGTCTTATTAGGATATCACAAGGATATTGTGACCTCACAATTCTACTATTGTGACATCGCTAGTGTATCATGACATAACAATAGTACTAGTGCGACATCACATTCGTATTGTGACATGATAACTGTGTGATTTTGACATCCCTGGATAATTATGACGTTACAATCCTATTGTGACATTCCAATGGTACTATTGTGACATCCAAATTGTACTGTGACATAACAATTGTACTATTCATTCGTCACAATGGTATTATGACATCACAATGGTACTTGTGATATCGGAAGTTTATTATGACATAACAATGGTACTAGTAGGACACCACGATCGTATTGTGACATCACAATGGTTCGATTGTGACAATTGAGAATTATGACATTATAATTGACTGGTGACATCAAAATGGTATTATTGTGACATAACAATTGTACTATAATATCACAATGGTAATATTCTTTAGTCATAATGGCATGATGACATAACAATGGTACCATTGGGATATCAGAAACACACTGTGAGAACACAATGCTACTATTGAGATAGCACAAGGATATTATGACATCATAATGGTTCTAGTAGGACATCACAATCTCATTGTGATATCACACTGGTTTCATTGTGACATCCCTGGAGAATTAGGACATTACAATTGAGTGGTTACATCACAATAGTCCTGTTGTGACATCACAATTGTATAATGATAACACAATGTAAAATGCTCTAGTCATAATGCTATTATGATATCACAATGATACTATTAGGATGTCACAACGATATTGTGACATCACAATGCTAATATTGTGAAATCACAAGGAAATTATAACACCACAATTATTCCACCAGTACGTCACAATCTTATTGTGATATCCCAATGGTACTAATGTGACAACGATAGAGAATTTTGATATTACAATTGAATTATGACATCACAATGGTAGTATTGTGATATAACAAATGAACAATGACATCACAATGGTACTATTCTGTAGTCACAAAGGCATTATAACATCACAGTGGTACTACTAAGATATCACTAAGACATTGTGACATGGTAATAGGTTTATTACATCTTAATGGAACTAGTAGGACATCACAAACGTATAGTGAAATTATGACATCCCAATGGTTCTAGGAGGACATCACAATCTCACTGTGACATCACACTGGTTTCATTGTGACATCCCTGGAGAAGTATGACATTACAATTGAACTGTGACATTACGACACTACTACTGTGACATCAGAAGTGAATTATGACATCACAATAATATTGTGACATCACAACATTACCAGTAAGACATCACAATCATATTATGACATCCCAATGGTTCTAGGAGGACATCACAATCTCACTGTGACATCACACTGGTTTCATGGTGACATCCCTGGAAAATTATGACATTACAATTGAATGGTTACATCACAATAGTACTATTGTGACATCACAATTGTATTTTGATATCAAAATGTACAATTGTGTAGTCATAATGGCATTATGACATCACAATATAGGCAAAGGTATTGGGACATCACAATGCTACTATTGGGACATCATAAGGGTATTATGACATAACAGTGGCACAAGTAGGACATCATGATCTTTTGTGACAGCACAATTTTGTGTTTGTGACAATACTAGAGAATTCTGACATTACCATTGACTTGAGATATAACAATGGTACTATTATGACATCACAATGCTGCTATTGTGATATCGGAAGGGTGTTATGACATAACAATGGTGCTAGTATGACATTATCGTGACATCAAAATGGTTTGATTTTGACATCAATAGAGAATAATGACATTACATTTGAATTGTGACATCACAACGGTAGTATTGTGATATTCCAAATGTACTATGACATCACAATGGTACTATGATGTAATCACAATGGCATTATGACTTCACAATGGTACAATTCAGACATCACAAATACATTGTGACTTCACAAAGCTACTATGGTGACATTGCAAAGGTATTATGACATCACAATGGTACTAAGAATTATAACATCATAACAGAATAACATCATCACAATGGAATTATGACTTCATTATGACATCTTAATGGAAGTATGACATTACAATGGAATTTTGACATCACAATATTATTATGTATTCCTTATGGAATTATGCCACTATAATGGTAGTATGATATCATAATGGAATTACGACATCGTAATGGTATTATGACATCCGAATGGAATTTTGACATCATAATGGAATGTCTTCATAATAAAATTACGAAGTTATCATTTCATTATAATGATATTATGACATCTTTATTCTCTCATGATAACCTTATGGATTCTATGATTTCACAAGGCTATTATGACTTCACATATGCATTATTTTTTTAAGTATGACAGCATCATGGGATTATGACAGCATAATGGGATTATGACATCATAATGGAATAATGACATCTCAATGGAATTTTGGCAACAGAAAGGAATTATGACATCATTATGGAATTATGACATTTTGAATCACAATAACATTGTGATTTCATAGAAGGATTACGACTTCACTATGGAATTATGTTATGATGATATCAGAATGGAATTATGACATCATAATAGAATATGAAATCATAAAGGGACTATGTCATCACCATGGAATTATGACATCACTATCATATTATGATATCATAATGGTATTATGACATCATGATGGAATTAGGAAATGACTTTCTCCTGAGTTGCTAAATACACAGGGACTGGACATTGCACATTTATATTTTACCTAAGAGTTTTCATAATTTCATAATTATTATTGTATTGAAAGATAAGGAGCCTTTTATTGGAGAAATACCAGGAGAGGACAGGAGCTCCACAAGGAGAGCAACATAACCAAAAATTCTGGGCAAAGAGTCATTTCTGAGACTGATACTCCAACTAAGGACCAGGCATGGAGAAAACCTAGTAGCCCTGCACAGATTTAGCCCATAGCAACTCAGTCTCCAAGTGGGTTCCCTAATAATGGAAACAGGAAATGTCTCTGACATGAACTCAGTGGCTGGCTCTGGAGTCTCCTTACCAGGCCACAGAGGAAGACATTGCAGCCACTCCTGAGGAAACCTGATAGGCTACAAGATGGAAGGGGAGGAGGACCTCTTCTATCAGTGGACATGGGGAGGGATATGAGAGGAGATGAGGGAGAGAGAGTGGGATTGGTAGGGGATGAGGGAGGAGGATATAGCTGGGATACAAATGAATAAATTGTAATTAATAATAAAAAAATTCAGACTCTGAACACAATGAGTATGGGCCGTGGCTGTTAACTTTTTAAAGATATTTTAAAAATATTTTTTTCATGTGTGAGTGAATGAATGTCTGCATGTATGAATCCCACCTCTGTGGCTGCTGCCTAAAGGGCAGAAGAACATGTTTGATTCCTTGGAACTGCAGTTATTATAGGCTATTGTGAGGTTGTCTTGTGGATGCTGGGAATCGAACCCAAATCCTCTGCAAGAACTACTGAATCATTTCTCCATTTCATAAACTAGAGAAATTTAAGGCTATAATTTTCAGTTATTCGGGATTGGAAGCACATGAGAAAATGATCTTAATTTTATTGGATCTAAATCTGCATTTAATTTGTAACATTCTTATACATTCTTTTGCAAAACAGACCACCTTTTAAACTGGGAATATTTGTATGATGGCATACTATTAATAAACTACATTAATAGGCAAATCTCATCAAGAATTTATAATTCTGTTATTTGATATATTCTTATCATTTGTGAATAAAGACTAATCCACAATTATTTTGGTTTGTTTGTTGGTTTTTTTTAAAGACAGGCTTTCTCTTTGGAGCCTTGGCTGTCCTGGATTCATTTTTGTAGACCAGGTTGGCCTCGAACTCAGAGATCCACTTACCTCTGCCACCTCCAGTGCTGGGATTACAGGCATGTGGCACTGTGCCTGGCTTGATCCCCAATTCTTGAGTCAATAACAGTCTATTGAGAAGTAACACAATGCTACTGGTAATAGTATAGAGTACCTGATGAGTAAGGCTTTTAACCTTTCCTTGTTTTAAAAAATTATTTGTATATTAATTACAGTTTTTTTTTCACTTTATATCACAGCTGCAGCCCCTTCCCTCATTCCCTCCCAATCCTATCCTCCCTCCCATTGACTGTTCTTCCAGAGCACCAGTTTTCAATTGCCATCAACCACATGGCAGCTCACAACTGTCTGCAAATCCAAGATCTGTCAATATCACACAGACACACATGGATGCAAAACACCAATACACATAAAGGAAAAAGAACAACGAAAAGACGAATATGTATCAGAGGACAACACCCAGGACTCAGTTCTTCACTTCCACTGTGGCTTCTAAGGACTGAACTCAATTTCTCTGACTTGCAATGAGCCATTTCACAAGTTCGCCATGAAAACATTTTCATAAAGGCAAAAGCAAGACTCAGTCCTAAGACCACAGAGAGCCAATGAAGTCAGTTAGTAGGACAAAACGGGAAGCAGTAAAATGCAGCCTGCCCCTCCACATCCCAATAATTTTAACATATGTAGGTAACAGATTTATGAGGAGCTGAGAAACAACAACAAAAATAACTGCACAAATAAGCACAGTCACGTGTATATGTGTGTGTTTGTGGGATGCATGTGAGAAGATGTGTGCATATGTGTAGAGACCAGAGATCACCACAGATATTGTTCAGAAGATATCACCAACTTTGCTGTGAAGGAAGAGGGAAGACTCTTACAAGCCTGGAATTCAACAGAGTAGGATACACTGGTTACCAGGGATGTGCCAATCTCTGTTTTCTCAGGACAGGAATTACATGTTTATGCCACCATCCATGCAGTTGGTTTTTTTTTTTTTTTTTCTTTCTTTCCTTCTTCCTTTATTTATTTATTTTTTTTAATTTTTCATCAATTACACTTTATTTTTTTTTGTTTTTTTTATTTTTTTATTTTTTTTATCAGTTACATTTTATTAACTCTGTATCCCAGCCGTGTCCCGATCCCTCATTCCCTCCCAGTCCCTCCCTCCCTCCCTCACTCATCTCCACCGTGCCTCTTTCCAAGTCCACTGATGGGGGGGACCTCCTCCCCATTCATCTGATCCTGTTTTATCAGGTATCTTCAGGACTGGCTGCAAAGCCCTCCTCTGTGGCCTAACAAAGTCCAACACCCATTCATGTTTAAAGTCTTGGAGTGATCAGGAATACAAGGCACATACCTAAACATAGTAAAGGCAATATATAGCAAGCCTATAGCTAACATCAAACTCAATGGAGAGAAACTTAAATCAATCCCACTGAAATCAGGGACAAGACAAGGCTGTCCATTATCCCCATATCTCTTCAACATAGTACTTGAAGTCCTAGCCAGAGCAATAAGACAACTAAAGGAGATCAAGGGGATACAAATCGGAAAGGAAGAGGTCAAAGTGTCACTATTTGCAGATGATATGATAGTATACATGAGCGACCCCAAAAATTCAACCAGAGAACTCCTTCAGCTGATAAACACCTTCAGCAAAGTGGCAGGATACAAAATCAACTCAAAAAAATCAGAAGCCCTCCTATATACCAAAGGCAGTTGGTTTTTTAAATGTATGCCCTGAGGCTCAAACTTAAGCCCTCATGCTTGTGTAGTAAGCACTTTACCAGCTAAGCTATCTGTGGCCCCAATCCCTTTATGCACAATAACCACTTAATAAGTAGACATTTATTGAATTGTAGTAACAGTGAAATAGATTTTCAGTAAACTGTATTCAAATAGTTAGGTTACTTGATCATGCAAAATTCATGCATTAAAAAATTAGACAGTCATAGTTGGGCCTACTCCTTGTGAGCTGTTGGTTCCCAAAACAATACATGCTATTTGCCATTGCTTTTGGTTGCTCACCAGAATGAGATGGTTAAGACCCTAATGACAGACACACTCTAATCATAGTACATAGAGAAAACAAGCAGGAGCTAAGCTGGAAACGTCTTCACTGATAGCTATTGTTCATAGCGCCAAAAGGTGCTTTGCAGGCCACTAGGGAGGAGCAGTCATCAAGAGTCTTCCTCATCTGTGGACACTGTGTGTTACTATATTACTGACCTGCCGAGCAAGATGTACCTACAGGTGAATTAAATAGTGGCATGACCAACCACACTTTGATTGTATTTAAGTTCCACTCACCTCTCATTCTAATGACCTGGCCAAGAGCCCACGGCTGGGGAGGTACTAATGAGGAATCTACTTCTGTTGTTTTGCCAAATAGACCCTGATGAGCTTGTAAAGTGGCTTCTAAGTATTTATGTTTATGCCCATAGATTAGTGCTGCTGTTAGTTTTGGTCAAAAAAGCTTCTTTCTACAGTGGTGGCAGCTAGTAGTCAAGTGTGGAGAATAAGTGATCTTTGAATGTTCAACCCAAAATAGGAATCTATAGTATCTTCTCCAAGGCTCAGGGAACATCACAGAGGAGATGTAGAGAGAATGCTGAGAGGTAGAGGAAGGAGTGGAGTACTGTGGAATGATGTCTTCCAAGCATGGCAGAGTAAATGCACTCTTGAACTCTCAGCAGATAGGATTATCTGCACAAGCTTGGGTCTGTCAACATTGTGCTTCATGTAAAGGATATACAAGTAAGTAGTTAATGGTTATAAGGTGAGGGAAGGACATTTTCTTCAGTGATGTAGGCACTGATAAGATGTTCTTGCTCCTGTATCAATCATCACCCATGATTTGTAAGCAACGCTAATGAAACTCAATGGGTTAAACACACACACACACACACATACACACACACACACACACACACACACACACACACACGGGGAGAAGGTAAAAGAAAGAGATCAGTTGGAAAAGAAAGGGAATTAGTGGGAACAAGACAGGAAAAAAGAAATATTGACTGGACATTTTAATTGGAATTCTAAATCAATTAGTTTATTATTGGTTTTCTTTAATAACAAACGGTAAATTTTGGCAGGAACCAAAACTTATTTTAATTTACCAAAATTTTTATCCTAACAACCAATAATAAAGTTTCTGATACTAACCACAACTTCTATGAGTGATCTCAAGATATAATAAGAAGTAATATCTAACATATCTAGTACTATAGGAAAAGCCCCATTTTAAGTGAACTGTATTTAGTAAATCCTTTTATATTCAAAACAATGCAATGATTAAAATTACTATGTAGCTTCATTTCATAACTGAGGAAAAAGTGAAATAAACCATGTCCATTTTAGAAACCTACTGATTGAGAATTCCAAGCCAGCATAAGTGCTGCAAATTAAATTCAAGAAGCCTGCTCCAGCAAGAGTTATGACCCCACATGAAAGATTTAGGGACATTGAGAATTCTGGGAGTCATGCCATATCTATCCTCATCTATTTTTATCTGCTTTAAGGCAGAAGAAAAAGAGAATGAATGATGTAAGGTGTACAACTTCTAAAAGTGCCATGTGGTCTTGCATGGAATTTTCTCATTCAACATTTGTAACATAGGTTATACAGCATCATTTTTAAAAGTCAAACTTTTATGGAGATGGTATCATTTGTTCCAAATTGGTAGACTCATGCTAAATCCATGCAAATTAAAATCCTATACATGTTTTCATTACACAAAATATCCAAAATTCTTCATAATTTTAAATCTATTAAGAGCCTTTGTTTATTATGCTCTTGTAAAACATTTTAGAAAAGTTCTGTAAATGTGAAAATGTAAACGAGTTGAATCATTATTAAATTTAAAAATCAGAGAGGGTCGAAAGCGGCTGACCCTGAGTGCAATGCTTAGCCTCGCATCCTGAGCGTAACATTTTAGCCCTTTATGGTAGCCAACCATGCTTGGGGAGAATGTCCTGCTTCAATGGCTGTAAAGGCCTGAATGGTCATGGCTGCATTACGCTGTTGTGAGACCCTAATCTTGCATATATACCACAGGCAAACCAAGGAGACCAACACCAGAAAGCCTGCTAACGCTCCCATGCCTGCCCATTCCTTCAGATGATTCATGGCTGCAGCAATGGGCTTTCGACCCAGAGAAGAGCAAGTCTGACTGCATGCGGGTTGATGCCCCAGGTCCCGCCTCTGAGAAAAAGGTATCAGACGGGTCTGATGCTCTTTGGGTGGATGACACCTAAATGAACATTGGTACAAAGTCCCAATTTATTTCTAATATCAGAGATCAGACCTCTACTCTTGCCTGATGCGTCTAAAACAAAAAGAGGGAACTGTAGAGAACTGCGTAATGCCGCGCCTTAAAGTTGGAGCTGGATTCCGCCTTCCACCTTCCCGATGGTGAGTGCTCTCTGTCACAAACTACTCCACATTTGGCTAAGGCTGAGGATCTGGCTTGCTTCCATGTATGTGGACCTATCTGCATTGCCCACGTGGTACGCTGGGGTTGGCTACCCAGAGGCTATTTAAGCTGTGGGCTGGCTTTCCCCAGGGTCAGATGATTGTTCAAGGTTCCTGAATAAACTGCATTGAAAAAAAAAATCAGAGAGGGGATGGAGGTGTAGCTCAGTGGTAGAATATTTGCCTAACACATATAATGCTCTAGGCCAGTTCAACCTTTACACAGCTATATCTCTTTAATACAGTTCCTCATGTTGTAGTGATACTCCAATCATGGGCTTTTTACTCCCACTTAAAGCACTCCTTCCTAGACCCACAGTCTAGATTTTGGCAACTACCTGCAACTATTCCACCTCAGAAATACTAAATCCTAACCAGGCCTGTCCTACAACAGAAAATATTACTTAAATATGACTTAGTTCATTTGCATTTAAATATGGGAATGGTGCTAGCAGAATCAACATGTCACTTGGTCTATAACACAGCTTTTCTCAATATTCTGATAAATGTTAAAAGCTTAGCAATATGGAAACCCCTTAAACAGAAAGATCTGATATTTTAACAGAAGTATATCCCTAAAGTGCACAACATGCCACTATGTTAAGCCATCAGGGCAACAAGGCAAGGGACACAGGTTAGAGGTGTTAAGAAGGTTTCCTATGTGAGTACAGATTCACCCATTCACTTCCAGCACATATGTCCAGCAGTATGGGAAGTTAACAGAATCAGAATTGGCATTAGAAAATTAACCCACAATCCCATAGGATATGACTTTTATCAACTAGAGTTCAAAATGTAGTTTTCTTTGCCTTTACTTAGACTTCATGAATTCAAAAGATACTGAGGTCAATGCTTTCTCCCCTTCCCTGAGGCTATTTCAAATATGTTATGCAATGAAGATTATTTTATCAAGTTGGGTAGGGTGGTTTACATCTACAATCTTAGCACTTGGGAGTTAGAAGCAGAAAATTAGGAATTCAAAGTTGCTTTCAGCTACACATAGTGACTTCAGGGACAGCCTGGGCTACATGAGGCCCTATCACAGTCGTTCTCCACCGTCCTAATTCTAAGAACCTTTAGCACTGTTCTTCATGTTGTATTGAACCCAAACCATAAAATTATTTCATTGCTGCTTTGTAACCATATTTTTGTTACATTTATGAATCATAATGTACATATACAGGTTATATAATATGTGACTCCTGGGAAAGATTCATTTGACCCCCAAAGGGGTTGTGACTCACAGTTTGAGAACTGCTGCCCCATCAAAAAGAACAAAGGAGAAAGGTGAGTGGAGAGCACAAAGAAAATGAGAAAAGGTGGAAAGGGCCTAGCTTATTTTGTCAAGGTTGCCCTGGTAGTGTTGACCTGTCACGCAGCTACTTAGTGTACTGAAGGAGGCAGCTTGCAAAACCAATGACTACATGGGCAACTTATATAGACCCTGTCTCAAAAAATTAAAACAGGCTTGGAATATAGCACAGCAGTAAGCCATTTTGCCAGAATCCATTGAAACACTACTTAAAAAAAAAAAATCACATTCTGCATTCTACCCTAGAGTTTTTGCCTCTCTCCTAAATGATTTTTTCAATTTGTGTTCATTACAGTTCTTGGTATTATAAAGTTCTATGGTTTGCCTAAGGCACAATGCCATGTGCCCATAACTACAGTACCACAAGCACACAAGATATTTTTACTGTCGGAAAATACCCTCTATACTTAGTCTATTTGATCCCATTCCTTGGATAACCACACATTTTCACTGCCTCTACTCGTTTACCCTTTTTACTTAGTTCTTTTAGACAGGCTGCCATCACTTAGGAATGAGGAGTTCAAATTCAACATGTCTGCATGACCTGATGGCTCACTTCATTAGTCATTGATCATATCCCATTACATCAAACTTCGTGGGTCTCTTGATCCCATCTGTCACCAATTACTGAAAGATATCTTGGTTGCTACCACTTTAAAGATCATCAGCAAATTTGGTGCAAAGATTGACTAGCAGAGAAGGTTTAGGTATTCAGATGAGCTAGGTAAATATTTGGGTATACTGCTAATGGGAAGTAGGATAAACACATCCTTTGCTGTGTTAGTACAGCCAACCATCTCCAAAGTGGCTATATCATTGTGCATCTCCACTAACAATAATTGGAGGTTTTGTTGTTGGGTCGCCACACCAACACCTGGCACACTCTCAGGTTATGGTTAAAATTTAGCCATTCTAACATGAGTAGTTCCTGTTTAAGGTTTTGGGTTTGTTTTGTTTTTAAAGAGGCTTTTCATTTCAACTAAGTAGGTGTCAAGAACAAACCTTCAAGAAAAATCTAAGGCTGAAGAGTCAGACATGTGCAATGCTAGCACAAACACCAGTGGGGACTGACCTAGGCTTGCAGATCTTTAGAACTGTGACAGCTGTGTTGTTACAAAGTTCCACACTCCTAAGTAATCACCCCAGCCTCACTCTCCCAGGGTCCTGTTATTTCTAAGACACAGTTGTATGGAAAACAAGGTTTTCTCCACAATGCATTTGTGGCATTGCAGCAGAAATGCCTGTTGTCTTCTTATAGAACACACTATCTGAAGACTTCACTTTTAAAGTTCATCTAATTTTCTGAATCTTTCCTTGGGATTTTTTTTTCCTTCTTCCAGGAGAAGCTTACCCGAGAATCTCTTAAAAGGCCTCAAATGCCCTTGATTTCCTTCATAAGCCTATACTTCCACCACCCTTACCAGGAAAGCCGTGGCCATGGCCTTTCATCCGTATCACAGTCCACTTTCCATTCTACTACCCTAGCAGTTAATGTGGTAAAAGATCACTGCCATGACTTCATCACCTGGTCTTTCTCAGTGCTACCTACTTTATGTTCAGAAATCTTCAGTCAACCTGTTTCAGTTATTCTAAAAGGATCATCCACATCATCTTCATTCATGTTACGCTTTTGAAGCTTGTTGAGTTTATTTAGTGAAGAAAATGAGAGTCCGTTAGATGTAGTCAAAGTCAGTTCTCCACTCTGCTATTACAATGTGATCCATGTCCACACCAGCCTGCCTCCCATGGTTTATTTCTCCTCTCCAGGACCTACTACCTGTGTTCTGCAAAGACTGCTACTGGTCTTTACCTCATCAGCCCTCAAACTAAGTATCTTTAGCAATTTCTTCTTTAATTTTACCTCACCCTTTGAGAACACAACGTCCCCACAATTTACTCACTTTTATCACAAAGTTCTCTGCCTCCGTGTGATAAACCATTGTCCCTGTCAGTATTCTATTAAGGTTGGTATTGAGTAACAATTTTACCTTGCACTAAAATCATAGTCTCATACCAATTTAAACATCACTTCAGTTTTAATTACAAACTGAATGAAGACTGATGCAGAACTAACACAACTGCTGTCACATTACTTTCAAAAGTCTTGATTATGTGGTATTTCCATCTACCCTGATGATATCAGAATCTAGCCCTCAGCTAAAATGTAACCCTTAACCTTATAAAGATAATCTTTCTATGTTCCTCAAGAATGCCCTCTCTGCCACATCCTCTCTACTTGGAACCTCCACTTATCCTTTCAACTCCTGACAGCTGGGTTTATTTCCATCATGAAAGACACACTGCTATCCCTAAGGCTACAATCGTTTTATTCCAAAACCAGTGATCAATTTTCTAGGTCTATCCACTACACACTACACTATCCACTGTATATGGGACCTCTTCCTCCTTTCTAATTTCTATAGCTCAGGCCCCATGACACTACTCTCCTTTCCACCAAGGTACCTCAAACAGGTTTCTTCTTGGGCCTCCATCTGCCTGTTAATGATGCATTAATGTTGTGCCTCTACCATAGCTCTCTCCCTCCATACAGTAAAACACTGTCAGTTCAACTACCTCCTCAAGGTAAGTCCTAAAACAGCGCTAACAGTAATCCCTCTTCCCAGGCTTCAGATAACTTAGAAACCCTTCCCATGAGGAATGTCCTCACATTGTCCCTAATGAAGAAAGCAGGGCTCAGACTGTGTGGTGCCACAATACTCTGCATTTTATTAGTACTCCCAATCCTGTCTAAGCCAACACATGTGTTATGGTTTTACTTGTGAATTGTCCTTCACAAGCACGTGTTTAAAATTGGTCCCTCGCTGTGAGATTTATCAGGGAAGTATGTTAGAACCTTTAAGAGGTGGCATGCATTGAGTTGCAATAAGTGAGTGGTTGAGGGTGGATCAGAGGTGTTATTTCCTGATCCATAGGACAAAGGAAGCAGCCTCAGAGTCCTGTTGCCTCCAAGAACCCCAACATGCCTTCCCCACTATGGAGGACTGTGTAACCCTCAGAAGGATGAACAGAAATAAACCAACACTCCCCATGTTGTTTCTGCAACTCATTTTCTCACAGTGTTGAGAAAAGTAACTAATCTAACATGTTAGCAACCTGTGTGAAGATTACTAACTCATATAGTAACACCCGTGAAAAGCTCTAGACAATAAACTGTGTAGTAGCTCAGCAGGCATCATACCTCCCCAGAGCTTCAAATGAGAAGGAAAGATAAGCCAGTCATGGAGGAAAGATCCAAAATCTGCAACTGTAGCTGAGTTTCAGCTACAGAATTGGTACAACTTTGTGAATTTCCATGGCTGAGATCATTTAAAGACACTTGATTCCAGAACACTTACTCAGCTCCTTCTGTGAGGCTTTTTTTTTTCTTTCAGCATCTCCTGATTTTCATGAAAATCTCATATTAAGATTCCAATTTCTAGGGCTTGGCATGGTGGCACACATCCTTAATCCCACCATTCAGAAAGCTGAGAGGTAGGTGGTTCTCTGAGTTCAAAGCCAGCCTCGTCTATATAGCAACTTCCAGGCCAGCCAAGGCTTCGTTGTGAGATCCTGTTTCAGAAACAAACAAAAGATTCTCATTTTCAATTATCCTCAAGGATATTATAATGCAGTGCTAACATCTTCCAAACAATTTGATTCAAGGTTTGCTTTAAGAAATCTATAGAGCTAGGTATGTAATACTTCTTTTCTTTTTTTTTTTTTAATTTTTCATCAATTACACTTTATTCATTTTGCATCCCCCCATAAGCCCCTCCCTCCTCCCCTCCCGATTCCCACCCTCCCTCCTCCCTCTGCATCATGCCACTCCCCAAGTCTACTGATAGGGGAGGTTCTCCTCTACTTTCTGATCTTAGTCTATCAGTTCACATCAAAAGAGGCTGCAATGTCCGCTACTATGGCCTGGTAAGGCTGCTCCCCCGCAGGAGGAGGTGATCAAAGAGCAGGCCAGTCAGATTATGTCAGAGGCAGTCCCTCTTCACATTACTATGTAACCCAACTGGACTCTGTACTGCCCGGGGCTACATCTGTGCAGGGGTTCTGGGTTATCTCTAAGAATAGTCCTTGGTTGGAGTATGAGTCTCTGGGAAGTTACCTGCGTTCAAATTTACTTGTTCTGTTGCTCTCCTTGTGGAGACCCTGTCCTCTCCAGCTCTTACTATTTCCCAGTTCTTACCTAAAATTCCATTCACTCTGCCCAACAGTTGCCCATCAGGCTCAGCACCTGCTTTGACAGTCTGTAGAGCAGAAGCTTTCAGAGGTCCTCTGTGGTAGGTTCCTAGGTTGTTTCCTGTTTTCTTCTTCTCCTGATGTCCATCCTTTTTGCCTTTCCACATGGGGATTGGACATTTTAGTTAAGGTCCTCTCTCTTGCTTAGTTTCTTTAGATGCACAGGTTTTAGTGGGTTTGTCTATGTTGTATTTCTATATGAGTGAGTATATACCATGTGTGTCTTTTTGCTTCTGGGACAACTCACTCAGGATGATCCTTTCCAGATCCCACAATTTACCTGCAAATTTCATGATTTCCTTATTTTTCAATGCTGAGTAATATTCCATTGTGTAGATGTACCACAATTTCTGCATCCATTCTTCAGTTGAGGGGCATCTGGGTTGTTTCCAGCTTCTGGCTATTACAAATAAAGCTGCTACAAACATGGTTGAGCAAATGTCCTTTTTGTGTACTTGAGCCTCTTTTGGATATATGCCCAGAAGTGGGATGGCTGGATCTTGAGGAAGCGCTATTCCTAGTTGTCTGAGAAAGCGCCAGATTGATTTCCAGAGTGGTTGTACAAGTTTACATTCCCACCAGCAGTGGAGAAGGGTTCCCCTTTCTCCACAACCTCTCCAGCATGTGTTGTCACTTGAGTTTTTGATCTTGGCCATTCTCATGGGTGTAAGGTGAAATCTCAGGGTTGTTTTGATTTGCATTTCCCTAATGGCTAGTGTGGTTGAGCATTTCTTTAAGTGCTTCTCTGCCATTTGGTATTCCTCTACAGAGAATTCTCTGTTTAGCTCTGTTCCCCATTTTTTTAGGGGATTACTTGGTTTGCTGCTTTTCAGCTTCTTTAGTTCTTTATATATACTGGATATGAGTCCTCTGTCAGATAAAGGGTTGGTGAAGATTCTTTCCCAATCTGTAGGCGGTCGCTTTGTTTTGATGACTGTATCCTTTGCTTTGCAGAAGCTTTTCAGTTTCATGAGGTCCCATTTATTGATTGTTGCTCTTAGAGCCTGTGTTGTTGGTGTTCTGTTCAGGAAGTTTTCTCCTGTACCAATGAGTTCTAGGGTATTTCCCAATTTTTTTAAAGCAGATTTAATGTGTCTGGTTTTATGTTGAGGTCTTTGATCCACTTGGACTTCAGTTTTGTGCAGGATGATAAGTATGGATCTATTTTCATTTGTCTACATGTAGACATCCAGTTGGACCAGCACCATTTGTTGAAGATGCTATCTTGTTTCCATTGAATGGTTTTGGTGTCTTTGTCAAAGATCAGGTGTCCATAAATGTGTTGGTTTATTCCTGGGTCCTCTGTTCGGTTCCATTGATCCACCATTCTGTTTCTATGCCAGTATCATGCAATTTTTGAAACTGTTGCTCTATAGTACAACTTAAGATCAGGGATGGAGATACCTCCAGAAGATTTTTTATTGTAGAGGATTGTTTTAGCAAGTCTGGATTTCTTGCTATTCCATATGAAGTTGAGAATTTTTCTTTCCAGGTCTGTAAAGAATTGTGTTGGTAATTTGATGGGCATTGCATTGAATCTGTAGATTGCTTTTGGTAAGATGGCCATTTTTACTATGTTAATCTTGCCAAGCCATGAGCATGGGAGATCTTTCCATCTTCTCATATCTTCTTCTAATTCTTTCTTCAGAGATTTAATTTTTTTTTTCATACAAGTCTTTGACTTACTTGGTTAGGGTTACTCCAAGGTACCTTATGTCATTTGTGGCTATTGTAAAGGGTGTTGTTTCCCTAATTTCTTTCTCAGCCCTTTTGTCTTTTGTATACAGGAGGGCTACTGATTTTTTTGAGTTAATTTTGTATCCGGCCACTTTGCTGAAAATGTTTATCAGCTGTAGGAGTTCCCTTGTAGAGTTTTTGGGGTCACTCATGTATACTATCATATCATCTGCAAATAGTGATAATTTGACTTCTTCCTTTCCAATTCTTATCCCCTTGATCTCCTTCAACTGTCTTATTGCTCTAGCAAGGACTTCCAGCACTATGTTGAAGAGATATTGAGAGAGTGGGCAGCCTTGTCTTGTCCTTGATTTTAGTGCGATTGCTTTCAGTTTCTCTCCATTCAGTTTGATGTTGGCTATAGGCTTGCTGTATATCGTCTTTACTATGTTTAGATATGTGCCTTGTATCCCTGATCTATCCAATACTTTAAACATGAATGGATGTTGGATTTTGTCAAAGGCTTTTTCAGCATCTAGGGAGATTATCATGTCGTTTTTTTTTTTCTTTCAGTTTGTTAATATGGTGGATCTCTTTCTTTGTTGAGTCTTTGTGAGGTTTAGGTACTAAGGTGACTGTGGCTTCAAAAAATGAGTTTGGTAATGTTCCTTCTGTTTCTATTTTGTGGAATAGTTTGAAGAGAAGTGGTGTTAGCTCTTCTTTGAAGGTCTGGTAGAATTCTGCGCTGAAGCCATCTGGTCCTGGGCTTTTTTTGGATGGGAGACTTTTGATGACCGCTTCTATTTCTTTGGGGGATATAGGTCTATTTAGTTGATTTACCTGGTCCTGGTTCAGCTTTGGTAAGTCAAATCGATCAAGAAAATTGTCCATTTCATTTAGATTTTCAAATTTTGTGGCATATAGACTTTTGAAGTAAGTCCTAATGATTGTTAGGATTTCCTCAGTGTCTGTAGTTATATCCCCCTTTTCATTTCTGATTTTGTTGATTTGGGTGGTGTCTCTCTGCCTTTTAGTTAGCCTGGCTAAGGGTTTGTCGATCTTGTTGATTTTCTCAAAGAACCAGCTCTTGGTTTCATTGATTCTTTGAATTGTTTTATTTGTTTCCAATTGATTGATTTCAGCCCTGAGTTTATTTCCAGCCGTCTACTCCTTCTTGGTGTGTCTGCTTCTTCTTTTTCTAAGGTTTTTAAGTGAGCCATTAGGGTGCTTGAATGAGCTGTCTCGAATTTCTTCTTGAAGGCACTTAGTGCTATGAACTTTCCTCTTAGCACTGCTTTCATTGTGTCCCACAAGTTTGGGTATGTTGTGTCTTCATTTTCATTGATTTCTAGAAAGACTTTAATTTCTTTCTTTATTTCTTCCCTGACCCAGCTGTCATTTAGTAACAAGCTGTTCAGTTTCCATGTGTGTGTAGGCGTTTTGCTATTTCTGTTATTGTTGAGGTCCAGCTTTATTCCATGGTGATCAGACAAGATACAAGGGATTATTTCAATCTCCTTGTATCTGTTGAGGCTTGCTTTGTGACCCACTATATGATCTATTTTGGAGAAGGTTCCATGAGGTGCTGAGAAGAAGGTAAATTATTTTGTGTTTGGGTGTAAAGTTCTGTAAATGTCTGTTAGGTCCATTTGATTCATGACCTCTGTCAGAGACATTGTTTCTATGTTTAATTTCCGTTGAGTTGACCTGTCCTTTTTTGAGAGTGGGGTGTTGAAGTCTCCCACTATTATTGTGTGTGGATCTATATGTGCTTTAAATTTTATCAATGTTTCTTTAACAGATGTGGGTGCTCTTGTAATTCGGGCATAGATGTTCAAGTTTGTGATGTCTTCCTGGTGGAATTTTCCCTTGATGAGTATGAAGTGTCCTTCCCCATCTCTTTTTATTAATTTTGGTTGAAAGTCTATTTTATCAGATATTAGAATGGCTACTCCTGCTTGCTTCTTGTGTCTGTTTGCTTGGAAAGTCGTCTTCCAACCCTTTACCCTCAGGTAATGTCTATCTTTGTGTCTTTGGTGTGTTTCTTGTATGCAACAGATTGCTGGGTTTAGTTTACGTATCCATTCTGTTAATCTGTGTCTTTTTATTGGAAAGTTGAATCCATTGATGTTGAGAGAGATTAATGACCAGTGGCTGCTAGCTCCCTTGATTTTGATGTTGGCTGTGTTTCATCAGGTTGTGTGCTTGGTTGCTTTTTGTTTTACTGAAGTGAGGTTATTTATTTTCTGTGTTTTCTTGAATGTAGCTAGTTTTCCTGGGTTGTATTTTCCCTTCTAGTGTCTTCTGTAATGATGGATTTGTTTGTAGGTGTTGTTGAAATTTGTTTTTGTCATTGAATATCTTGTTTTCTCTGTCTATGAGGACTGAGACTTTTGCAGGGTATAGTAGCCTGGGCTGACATCTCTGTTCTCTTAGGGTCTGCATGATATCCGTCCTGGCCTTTCTGGCTTTCATAGTCTCTGTTGAAAAGTCAGGTGTGATTCTAATGTGTTTTCCATTATATGTTATTTGGCCTTTTTCCCTTGCAGCTTTTAGAATTTTTTCTTTGTTCTGTATACTTACTGTTTTGATTATTATGTGGCGGGAGGATTTTCTTTTCTGGTCAAATTTGTTGGGTGTTCTGTACGCCTCATGTATTCTAATTGGCCTCTCCTTTAGCTTGGGGAAATTTTCTTCAATGATTTTGTTGAAAATATTTTCTGGTCCTTGGAGAAGGAAGTCTTCTTTTTCCTCTATACCTATTATTCTTAGGTTTTGTCTTTTCATATTGTCTTGGATTTCTTGGATGGTCTGTGTCAGGAATTTTTCGGATTTATTTTCTTTGACAGATACATGGATTTCTTCCATTGTATCTTGTACACCTGAGATTCTTTCTTCCATCTCTTGTAGTCTGTTGGTTATGCTTACCTCTGTAGTTCCTGTTTTCTTCCCTAGACTCTTCCCTTCCATTATTTCCTCCATTTGTGTTTTCTTTAATTTTTCCAATTCTATCTTCAGGTCTTGAGTTGTTTTGTTTACTTCCTTCACCTGTCTGATTGTACTTTCCTGTTTTTCTTTTAGTTCCTTCAACTCTGTTTCTTTTATTTCATTCAGTGCTTTAAGCATTTCCTTTCTAAAGGCCATAAACTGTTTGGCTGCAGCTTCCTCTATTTCTTTAGGGATGGCAATATTGTTTGAGTTTATCTTCCTCTATGTCTTTATGTATCTTATTTGTTTCCTCTGTTATCATCTTCATGAGCATAGTTGTTAGGTCATCTTCTTGGAATTCAGTTATGCTGGGGTGTCCAGGTCTACTTGCCCCTGGGTAACTGTGTTCTGGAGAAGCCATATTGCTCTGTCTTTTGTTGCTTGAGTTTTTATGCTGGCCTCTACCCATTGTGCTATCTTAGGTGTTTGGGGTTATTTTCTGGTGGTTCCTGGGGATCCTGTGGTGGAGAGAATCCCCTTTGCAGAAAGCTGGTTTTTCCTGAAGGAAGTCTTCTCAGCTTTTTGTGTATAGTCCCTGGATGGCTGGTGTTTTTTCAGGAGTTGCTCACCTCAGGGTTATAGACCTGAGTGGTACCTGTGGTCTTAGTTAGTCGAGAGGGTTCTCCTCTCACCCAGGGAAGTCCTGAGGGCAGCTGCCCTGTTTCTGGGTTTCTTGTTGTAAATTTAATGATCAGCTGCTGTGACCCAGTTGGACATCAGGCGCGCATCAACTGTTTGTGCCTGTGTCTGGAGCACAGCTGAGTGCTGGCGCCTCGGCCCCACTAGTCTGCTAGACTTTTTCTAGGGAAGGATTGGGTGATTTAAGTCAGTACAGTTTCCTTCCTTCCCTTTGGATTCTCTGGAGACACGGACTCCCATTGTCTTTTTTTGCCCTGGTGCACACTGCTCCGTGTCCGCCAGCTGGCTGGCCACAGAAACTGCCTGTGCCTGGAGCACAGCTGTGTGATGGACCCACTGGTCTGCTAGACTGCTAGACATTTTCCAGGGAAGGATTGGGTGATTTAAGTCAGTACAGTTTCCTTCCTTCCCTGTGGATTCTCTGGAGACATGGACTCCCAGTGTCTTTTTTTGCCCTGGTGCACACTGCTCAGTGTCCGCCAGCTGGCTGGCCACAGAAACTGCCTGTGCCTGGAGCACAGCTGTGTGATGGCCCCACTGGTCTGCTAGACTGCTAGACTTTTTCCAGGGAAGGATTGGGTGATTTAAGTCAGTACAGTTTCCTTCCTTCCCTGTGGATTCTCTGGAGACATGGACTCCCAGTGTCTTTTTTTGCCCTGGTGCACACTGCTCAGTGTCCGCCAGCTGGCTGGCCGCAGAAACTGCCTGTGCCTGGAGCACAGCTGAGTGATGGCAGCTCAGTCTCCGCCAGCTGTCTGGTGCGCAGAAACTGCCTGTGTCTGCCTTTGTGGCCTTTGGGAGCCTGGGTGCCTCCCTAAGCTGGGTAATTTTCCGGGGACCTTTTCAGGCTGGGGGTATCGGCTGAGTGCTCTGAGATCAGACCATCCGTTTCCCTCCCTGTGTGTTTGCACCGGACAGTGAAACTCATTCGCTGGTGCCCTGGTGCCCACAGTTCTATCTCAGGCAGCGAATCAGGTGCGCAGGCAGGCAGGGCTCTGTGCCGGAGCCTGGGTCTCGGGCTCTGGCTCCAGTCTGGGTCCTGGGGTGCCCGTGGAACCTGAGTCTTTTCCAGGGGATGTCTGGGTGACCTAAGGCCGGTCCCAATCGTTTCCTGTACCCTGGGGTTATCTCTCGACTGAAAATTCCAGTCTCTGATAGTGTGGTACGCACCGTTCAGTCTGGGACCATGACCAGAGACACTGGTTTGTGGCTTTGGGTTGGGGCTGGGCCTGGCGGTCGGCAGCCGGCAGCCAAGCATCTGGTGGAACTGGGATCTCTTCCGCGGTTTAGCCGGGTGAGTTAAAAGCTGATTGAATCCCCCACCATGGGGTATCCTTTCACCTGGGAAACACAATGACTATGTTTTATGGCCGTGAGTTCTGATTACTGGTCACTGTGCTGATACTGCTGCTGCTGCTCAGAATGAGAGTCCTCCTGGAGCCGCCATCTTGCCCCTCCCAACCTCATGTAATACTTCTTGATTTTTCTCATTATTCCTCATATTTCTGTGTTACCTTAAAAAATCTTAGAAATATATATGCATTTCTCTGTCCCTTCCCACTCTCCATGTTACATTCTTTAAAGCAACAGATTTCTAAAAGAATTGGCATTTTTTTTCCTTGTATATTTGAATCTATCTCTCAATCAGTGTGTGGTCTTAAATTAAAATGATTCAGGCACTTCCTTTTGAAATCTCTTGATTCTCTACGTCCTACAGAATAAAGTCTAAGCTTACAGATCCAAACACTTAGAATAACTGTTTACTCCATGCATTTGACTTTCATACACTCTGCCCTAGACCTTTCTCTCATCTTTTAAGTTTGGCTACCTAGCTTAACTTTTCCAAGAAACAGCAGTGATTCCAAACTGTAGGTTGAGGTTCATTGGGGGCGGGGTCAAATGACTCTTTCACAGGAGTCTCCTAAGACCATCAGAAAACAGATGCTTACACTGCAATTCATAACAGTAGTAAAATTACAGTTATGAAGTAGCAACAAGAATAATTTTATGGTTGGAGTCACCACAACATGAGGTCACAGCATTAGGAAGTATGAGGGTTAGCCTGAGTTAGAGGCTCCTATCTTCCACAATATCATTCTAAAAATTCCACCACTAGTTCATTTTATTTTCTTTGAACTCTGTACAGTAAAAGACAGTATTTTAATCCTCTTTAAACCCAGAAACTTGCACCAAGTAAACATGGAGTTTACATGAAAGAATGAATGAGTTGAGTAGACTAGGCAGATGAACTTAAGAGAATTTTCTGCCCAATAACTAGCTAGTTTTTTCTGAATATAATTATTATGTTCCATCAAAGCAAATTTATCAAAATTTTAGCAAAGAGATCCAGGGGAAAACTCAGTTCACTTCTAATTCATTTGAATTTTTGCTTTGATACAAGATCTTAGTATGAAAGACAGGCTGGCAAATAAAACTCTGTGTCTTCAACCTATCACACATCCTGAAATTACAGGTACTCACCCCTATGGCCATTATGAATTTCTTGTTTTTAAATATCTCTTTAATTACCCTTATATAGTGTGTGTGTATAAGTGTGTGCAGAATGAACTAGTTATCTTCCTCAATCACTTTTTAGTCTTGTTTTATGATCTCTCCCTGAACCTGGAACTGGCTGTTGTCTGGTTGAAAAGTCCCTAAGCCATACCTATGCTCATTTGGCCAACCCATCACACCAAGAGTTGCAGGCGCACACTGACACAAACTGCTTTTATGTGAGTGGTGGTGATCTGAACTCTGGTCTTCACGTTTGTAGAGAAAACACGTTACCCACTAAGCCACCTTCTTAGCACCCCTATAATCCTCCTTTTTCTTTGTAAGCAAACATTTCTGAAGATATTTGATCAGACTTAACAATTATATTTTTAAGTCATTGAGATGGCTCAGTGAATAGGAGTACCACAATGACTCCAGGCCACAGAACCCACAAGATGGAAAGAGAATCAGCATTTGAAGTTGTCCTCTGACCTCCACATGTATGTGCCCATAACACACAATAACACATAAGCCTGCATGTACATTCCTTATTACATTAAAAATATAATAAGGAAAACAGTACAACATTTTCCGGGAATTATATTTAGTAAGGGTTAAAGACTAGTAACTGCTGTGACTTGGGGAGATTGCTCTGCAAAAACACAACTTGAAGCTCTCCCGGGACCTGAGTTTGGTTCTTGGCACAGACACCAGTTGGGCCACAATTGCTTGTAACTCCAGCTCCAGGGGATCCAATGCCCTCTTCTGGACACCAGGGCACATACACTCAGGCATGCATACAAAACACCCACACATAAAAAGAATAAAGATGTTACAATCAAAAGGTGCACTTCACCATTTCATCACTTCTTCAGGCTCTCAAGTTCCAATTCTCTGTCATCCGTCTGAAGCACTCCAAGGCAGGACTACGAAAGTGTCCCAAATTTTCTGAAGCATTACTGAATTTCAGTTACCTCTTCCCCTAATGAGAAATAGCTTTGATGGCAACTGTCTTTCACGAAAGTGAAAATAAATCAACACAAATGAAATGAGTTATTACACATAAAGCAGAGATCACAAAATTTGGAGGTAGAAAAATTAGTTTTAGTTTTGATATTTTTAAATTTATTTATGTATAGAAGCGTTTTGTCTGCATGCATATACGTGTTCCTGGTGGCCAAAGAGATCAGAAGAGGGCATCAGATTCCTTGGAACTGTAGTTATGGATAGTTTAACCACTATGTGGGTGCTAGAAATTAAACCCATGTCCTCTACAAGCTCAATAAGTGCCCTTACAGCTGAATCATCTCTTTAACCCCACAAAATTGTCAGTCCTGGCTGACTTACACAAGACTGTAAAAATCTAACCTTCAGGTGCTTCCACTTGCCAAATCTACTTGTGTCAGATATGTTTGTGTCTCTTTAAAGAGTCCTGATAGTGTGTGTGTGCATGCTTGCACTCATCTGAAAGAGAGAGTGGATCTGTTATTGAAGCATTTATACTAACTGAACCCAATGTCATATTCATTAAATGTTTCTTTAATATTCATCAAAAATAAAATAAAGTTATTATAGTCAATTCTAAACCTGTCACTTTAGAAATTAATCAACTGACAATTTTTTTAAACAAGAGGGCCAGTCTTGAGTGTTTCAATAATAGCTTGTTACCTAAAATGCCTCAAAATTTTATCATAAGACCAGCAAGGTGGCTCAATGGGTAAGGACACCTGCCAACAAGTTTGATGACCTGAATTAGATCCCTAGAGTTCACATGGAGGAAAGAGGGAATTCACTCCCACAAGTTGTCATCTGAGCTCCACAATGGTTTCATGTCAAACTGATAGGAGCAAACACCCACAAACATGTACACAGTTAAAAAAAAAGTGACATACACTATTCCATATATACCATAACATTCCTGCAATTCAATCCATTTTTATCTAGGTATCTGTCATTTTTAACAGTACCTACCCATCTCTGAAGATACTGTTTCCAATTCCAATTCTAAATTGGATCAGCATTTCCAATTTAGAATAAAATTTTAAACACAGAATACGTGCAGACTAAAATCAAGATTATCATTTTTGGAGAACAAGTTTGATCAATCTTTTATAATTTTGTAATACAGAAAAAAGGAAAGAGTAATATTTCACGTTAAAAAAGCAATGCAGCACAAGGATACATCACATAAAACATCTACTCTTGCTTGTGAATTTTACATTTTATTAATCTACAACAATTCCTTTTTGCTCTTGAGTTCAAGTTGTCCAATGCATTTGATGTCCCTCAAAAGACAAACAAATAACCAAAAAAAAAAAGTAATACCAGAAAGACACAGACTTTAAAATAGTAAGACTCCATGAAGGTTTAGAAGAGAGACACTGTCTTTGTAACATGGGGAAAGGAGAGACAAAGGAGATAAAAAATGGAGAAAAGGATGGCAACCACTCTGTTCTTCCAAAAGTAATGGTTCATGTTTATCAAACTAGAATATTTCCAGAAAGTGAATATCAGTGTTACACAACAGAAAGTAAGAAAAAGGCCACAGGAAAACTGTGACATTCAAACCCCAACCACATAAGCATGCATTTGTCTCTGGCCTAGATGACTAATTTTACATAAAAGAAGTAAATGCAACCAATCAAGGAATGTTACAATGAGAAATTAGCCACAATCATGAGTTAAGCTACCACAGAAATTTTCTTACTGACCATCCAGCTCAACTCCCACAGCCCTCAGAAGACACTGAGACCCTGTCTCCTAACAGAGCTAATACCATCAGTGACTGCTGGGATTCATGAAAGCTGGGATTCTTTGCTCATTAACCTTCCCTACACAGTCTCTGCTTTTAAATGTGAAATGAAGTTCTGTCAAATCTAACAAAAGCATTCTGGCAGCCAAAACAGAAGTGAACATAGCATAGCATTTACTGTTCACACCAATTTAAAAACAAAATTAAGTAATAATCCACAAGGAAATCAACAAAATGCCCTAACTAAAGGGAAACTAAACCCTTTGGTATTTTGAAAATTTCAGCCACTTAGATAAAGGAATATAATGTTCGAAATAGTAAGTACGTCTTTGGATCTATGACAACAAGAAGAAATGTAACAATACACATCATTGTGTAGATTCTTTACAACCAAATCATTCAGCAGATTTCTGTTGCCATACTCATTTAAACAGTAGCTGATTTTTCAAGGTTCTTCTCAAACCCCAGTTGTTAATTCTTTCCTAATCTTGCCACAGGTTTGTATACTCTACATACATATCACTAGGATCTGAAGACCCTCCCCACTTCCTTTAGAGCCAATCAAAAGGAGCCTGCTTAGAATGTAAACACTCCTCTGCTTTAGATTTAGAGCCTCGGGGATGTGTATCCAAACTGATATCACTGCACTGTTTTTTGCCTGTTCCACACAAGTAAACTTGATGCAGGCAATTAATCTTAGGTACAATTCAACCCTGCCGCTGTCATTTATAATTTTCTATACAACTGAATTGTTTAAAGCTCTGTTTTAACCTCGGAAAAGTGGGGATGGGAAGGAGCAGAAGCCTAAGGTGGTTAAGTATGCTAGCTGCAGGTGCAAAATATAAGCCAATTTTCTTCAAAAGGCTAATTGGTATCTTTAAAAACTCTTGTTTTCAACAAAACTTCATGTAACACCACCTGGAAACACAGGACATTTCCAATTTGGGATAGAGGAGGGGGCAGCTCTGCTCCCTGAAATAACAGGGAATCCTGAGGTTCCCCTCTCACTCTCCCAGTTGCATTCAGTAAGGTACAAAGATGTCCAGCTTGGGTCCCTTCTCGTTTTGTACCCCTACACAATCTCGGGCATAATTTGGGACAAGTAACCACTGATTAGGCCTCTCTGTCCCTCCTGTGTATGTAGGCTCTTGCTTAATTAGAAACTGTACTTCGGAATCCTGTCCCGTACCCCCACTGCATAAGAGGAGATAACCTGACCCTCTCTACCTGGAGAACAATGTAACTAACCCATCTCTGGCCAGTAGATTTATCTCAGGGAAATAGGAAGGGGCAGTGTGTCCCGTCATTCTGGATTCCCTCAAAGCATCCCTCGCTCCACCCCACCCCCCGGGCCAAGGAAGCCCAGCTCCTTCCCAAGCCCAGAGCCTCACCCAGCACTGTTTGATCTCTAAGTGAGACCTGGAATCCCATACCTTTTTAGTACATCTGCAGGTTGTTTTGTGAGATGCCAATGTAGCTGAACTTGTCCTTCAGGCTCCAGGACCTGGGCAGTGGAGTCTTCTGTTCGTCCACCGCCGGGTATAGGCTCTTCAAACGCTCTGTGGCTCCTGCTCAGAAAAAGGCTGCCACACTACTCGAAGTCTCCAGGGCTGGGACCTGAACACCTGCAGCTGATCCCGGAATGCCTGTGGCCAGGCAGGGACAGGGCCAGGCCAGGTGGAGCGCTGGCGGGGTTGGCCACTGAGACCGTGGCCTGGGGCGGCATGGAGGCCACTTCAGTCCCTAAGCCTCCACCGGGTGAGCCAGCCTGGGAGGAATCGATGCTGCTGTCCATGGGCGCGAGCAGGGCATCTCCAGAGCCAGAAGCCCCATTGTTTCCTGATGGCAGAGGCTGCTCAGACATCCCTGCAGCGACTCAAGAGAGCTGCTCCTCCACTAGTCACAGCTTCCTCCTGTGCTTCCCTGGTCGCTGTCACTGTGACGCCCAGAGGCGCTGTCCCTGTGACGGCCAGAGGCGCTGTCACTGTGACGCCTAGTCTGCGCGCCCCGGAAGTCGGAGCGCAGCGGTTAAAGAGATCCTCTCTGGGTGGGCCTGGGGGCGCGAGGAAGCCTCCGCCAGGCGCTGGCGGCCAGGTGACCCGGAGTGGTGGGACGGCAAGGGGCGCTGGCGGGCGGGCCTGGGTGAGGTGGGGAAAGAAGCAGAGAGCCTGCGAGGGGCGCTGCTCTCCCGTCTGTTTCCAGTGGGCAGGCAAGCTGTGGAGACCCTGCGCGGGGGTGGCGCCAGTTGAGGGGGTGGTGCCAGGTGCGCCTGCCTGCTGGCTGTTTGGCAGCTTCTCAGGTGCAGGCTCAGCCCTGCTTCTCTCCTTGAGCCATTCCCACAGACTCAGAGAGCCTGCTTTGCACCCAGGGAGAAATATTGAGCCCTGCTGGGCCACAGGGAGCTTAGCCAGGGATTCCATAGTGGGTGCATAAAGGACTGCAGGAAACCATTTCTGAAGGAGAAGTCTCTCTCTTAAAACAGTTACTATTTTGTTATTTAATTAATGAATGAGGAGTCCCTGCGAACTTCATGGGGGGAAAAGGAGCCACTTTAGGAATACCAACCAAGACAGGATGTGGTCAAAGGGCAGGAACGGGAAATGCTTGTGCATTTAGGAAGGGCTTCTGGAGATGTCTAAACATTTTATGAGCGCATTAATTCTCATTATAGGCCTCTTTGTTAGGTAGCAAAAAATTATGCCCATTTTTTTTAACATGGGACTCTTTCCTTGCTGCATAGCAAAAACACCCAAACTCAGTGACATAAGATTTATTATTAAACATATCTGTGGAGCAGGTTTCTTCTGACTTAGTAATTGTTCTATTACTAGGAAAAAACAAAAACAAAACAAAACAAAAAAAAAAACATGACTAAGGTGACTTATAAAAGAACTCATTTATTATATAGGCTTACTCACAGTTTTAAACAGTCCAAGATCACTAGCACAGGAAGTATGACAGCAGACAGTTAGGCTTTGTGATGGAGAAGTAGCAGAGAGCTCACAAATTGATCTGAAATTGCCGGAAGAGAGCCAGAGACCTAGAGAGCAAAAGAGAGAAAGAGAAATAGAGACAGAGATTGGGGCTGGTGTAAGTTTTTGACATCTCAAAGCCCAACACCAGATCTATGCTTCCTCCAATACGAAACCTAATCCTTTTCAAACAATTCCACTAACTGGAGACCAGTTAAGTATTCAAAGATAGGAGCTTATGGGAGCCATTCTCATTCAAACCACCACACCTTCCCTGTGCCTCCTGCTTCAAAGACCTCATCTCAGATATTCAAAGTGTGTTGTCTGTGGCTGTGAGTCACCTTACCACTTGATTTAGGAAGGATCTGATGAGGAGCTCAGAGATATGGTCACTGGCAGCATTCCTTTACCCAGGAATAATAAGGACACCACATCATTACTAGCTATTGGCCAGAAGTGGCCCTCAGAGTGGACCTCTTCAAAATGGCAGCAGATTTTTACCAAGGTGTGCAAATAAAGAAGACAACAGCACCAGAAGAAAACCCAAGATGAGGTGACACATTGTCACTTTTGCCATAATGTCTATTAAAAGTAAACTGCTAATTCAGCTTACTTTCATGCAGAGAGACTTTGACAAGGCCACTTACAACAGCATTTGACATCTGTGACAAGTTCAGGTTCCTTTGATTCCAGGAGACTGCACTTGCTCCAATCTTATTACATCAAGTTTCTAAACCAGAGGCTGACAAACCTCTTCTGCAATAAACTATGTACTTGGTATGTTAGGTCATGTGGGCCATATGTATCCATTGAAACTACTCTTCTTCACCATTGTGGATGAAGTTAGTCACTGAAAATGTGTAAACAAATGGATGTGATTTTATGTCAATAATACATTTTTTTCCTAAAATATACAATAAGCTGGACACTACAAGATGTGGTTAGTGATACCTGCTCTATATAAGACCAGACCACTGGGAGTACATTCCCAGATATCAAGAAGTTCAGTTTCTTACCCACAATATATATGGCACCTCTACCCTTGTGCCACACCCAAACAGGTTTTGGATACTTCTGCAGCTAGCCTGTGACAAATAAAAATAAATGCCATAGTTATCCCAGGGTAGTGAACTCCAGCAAGAAGAGGTTCAAGCTGGGGTTAGTTTTCAGTTTGTTTTTAATTCATCAACCTTTATGCATATAGAATGCTCTGTTGGGTGAGGGAATAAGGAAGGAAGAGGAATTACAGGCAATATTGAAATCAGTCAGGGCACCAGGTTGTGAGATAGAAGGACTGAGAGCCAGCTGCTGCTCTTTAGAAACACATGCTTCTCATGCAGGGGCAGATAGACCAAGGTCTGTAAAGGAAGGGTTCTGCATCTGAATCAACATGTTGTCTTGGACAGAACACAAAGGTGGCACTCCTGGTGTTTGCCACACACCAAATTAGAGTGTTCATGAAGTCCAGGGTTCAGGGCAGAAATGGCCTAGTGAGTCACATGGGACAATACAAATGTACAACTTTATATCATGATTTTTTTCTTTTAGAAATGATTACAATGCAATGTTCATGAAACAAAACTCATGTGGAACAACAGAAATCAGAACAACAGAAAACGTTCAAGAAAAACTGATCTTCTCCCTTAGTGCTTCTGGATCAAAGGTCAAGTTCAGGGTGAACTTCTAGATAAGGAAGGCTGAACCAGAAAATCTCTGAGACTCAGGGAAAGGCACCTGCCATACCTGAAGGTGCTATAGTTAAGTGGATGCTCCCTTGTGCAAGCAGCCAAAGGCATAGTTAGGAATGATGACTCAGGAAAGGGACCATAGGAGCCAAAAATAGACAGTTTATGGAAACAGAGGAGAAAATGATAGTCCTTTAGGACAATGATAAATAGCTCTCTAAAGTGTCAAATATCATGGGGATGTAACTTGCCTACACACTGTGGATTGGCCCCAAAAGTGGCCTGCATGTTTTTCATCAACTCTTCAGAAACAATTGGAAGAAACACACATTGCTAGGTTGCACACAGATTGGTCCACTAAAAATTGGACCCAAGGCCTGGTACATGTTCTACCACTGGGCTACAATAACAGATGCCAGGGGGATAATCTGTGCTTGAAGTAGCACTATTTGAAGTGATTTAGTGAACCTGCTTTAGAAATCATTTATTTAATTATGGCTAAGTATGCTTGGTAAGCTTTTAATATTTTTAGCTTGTTTCCTTTAAGCACCTTCAAAAAACCACAAGGAGAAGTATATCCACCAATCTGTGGGACTTGCTAAACCTTAGTATTTCAAAGATGTTAAAATATCTGTACCTTTCAAATGATAAAGCTCTTTCAAAAACTTCAGTCATTTTCCTTCTTCAGCTACAAGTATCTAACTTAGAAACAGACATCAACTATTTAAAGGTCCACAGCACTTGCTGTTACTGGCTGCCAATAGTCCCTCACATACACCCTTTACCATAGTACAAATGGAAACTCACTATAGGTAATACATTTTACCTATAGGTAAAATTATAGGTGATAGTAACTATAGGTAAATTTGCTCCACACAGGGCTTTGAGGTTCATGAGAAACCCAGGTCCCACTGAGTCCTATGCCACCATACAACATTCACTCAATGTGAAGGGTGCAGTCTGGCACAAAGTCACACTGGCATTGGGTGTCTAATGGCTGGCTAGATGCCTCAACAACCAAGGACATGCTTCCATGTACTTTCCCATCCTCTGTGCTCATGGGATCCTCAGTGCTTGGCAAAATTATGTCAAAACAACAAAAATAACAACACATTTTTTATGTTTTAAATGTCTTTAAAAAGATTACAAGGCTGGAGGTATAACACTTGCCTTGTACATGTGAGATCCTGAGCTTTCTGTATGGAGATTTGAATGAGAAATGCCCCCAAAGTCTTGGTCTCCGGTTGTTGACTCTGGTTGAGGAGGTTTGGGAGGAAGTATATTTCTAGGAGTGGGTGTTGAGTGCTTAAGGCCTCACTCTACTTCCCAGGTTACTCCTTTTGCTTCATGCTTGTGGTTCAGGAAGTGTGTTCTCAACTTCCTGTTCCTGCTGCCATGCTTTCTGCTTGTGCCCATGCCTATGCTCTGCCATTGCAGACTCATAATCCTTAAGTTAGATAAGGTTAAACTGGAGCGCTAAACCCAAATAAACTCTTTCTTCCATAAGTTAGTATGGCATCATGTTGTAGCAGAATAGAAAAGTAATTAATAATGGCTCTCAAAAAATGGCATGTGTTAGGCAGGCTTTTATCATGGCTAACAATCACTGCTGTGCTTTCCCCACTTGTAACACAAACAAGTGATTCCTAGATACTTGTACAATGGATTTGTGTAAAGCTAGAATATTCCATAGATTGGAATAGAGAATTCTGGTCAGTTCAATATCCTGAAATCCCAGAGGCTGTCTGGAATGTTGCGGGTTTTCTTTCCTATAGCAAATAAACAATCACAAAGTCTGGAATATGGTATACTCTAAATAAAATAGTTTCATCCTTTCTCCAAAAGCAGTTCTAAATGTTTGCAAACATATATATATATATATATATATATATATGTATATTAAGGTTTTAATATATATTAATATATATGTATGAAAAAATACATATGCTGGGCAGTGGTGGCACATGCCTTTAATTTGGGAGGCAGAGGCAGGCAGATCTCTGAGTTAGAGGCTAGACTCCTGTACAGAGTGAGTTACAGGATAGCCAAGACTACACAGAGAAATCTTGTTTTAAAAAACCAGTATATTTATATATATAGAGAGAGATTGTATCAAATTTTTTACTTTAATTAATTACACTTTATTCACTTTGTATCTCCCCATACGCCCCTCCCTCCTCCCCTCCAGATCCCCCCTCCAACCCCCTTCTTCACGAATGCCCCTCCCCAAGTACTTTGATAGGGGAGGTCCTCCTCTTTTTCCTTCTGATCTTAGTCTAGGAGATCTCATCAGGAGTGGCTGCATTGTCATTTTCTGTGGCCTGGAAAGGCTGCTCTCCCCTCTGGTGGAGGTCATCGAAGAGCAGGCCAATCAGATTATGTCAGAGGCAGTCCCTCCTCCCATTACTATGTAACCCACTTGGACACTAAACTGCCATGGGCTACATCTGTGCAGGGGTTCTAGGTTATCTCCATGCATGTTACTTGGTTAAAATATGAGTCTCTGGGAAGACCCCTGTGTTCAAATTTCTGGTTCTGTTGCTCTCCTTGTCAAGTTCCTGTCCTCTCCAGATCTTACTGTTTCCCACTCTTACATAAGATTCCATGCACATTGCCGAACAATTGGCCATAAGTCTCAGCATCTGCTTTGATAGTTTGGAGGCAGAGCCTTTCACAGGCCCTCTGTGGCGGGTTTCTAGCTTGTTTCCTGTTTTGTTCTTCTTCTGATGTCCTTCCTCTTTGCCTTTTGTGATGGGGATTGAGCATTTTAGTCAGGGTCCTCTCTCTTGATTAGTTCCTTTAGATGTACAGATATTAGTAGGTTTATTCTATATTACATGTCTATATGAGTAAGTATATACGTGTGTGTCTTTCTACATCTGGGACAGCTCATTCAGGATGATCCTTTCCAGGTCCTACCATTTACATGCAAATTTCATGATTTCCATATTTTTTTGTTGCTGAGTAATATTCCATTGTGTAGATGTATGACAATTTCTGTGTCCATTCTTCAGTTGAGGGGCATCTGTGTTGTTTCCAGCGTCTGGCTATTACAAATAAAGCTGCAACAAACATTGTTAAACAAATGTCCTTATTGTGTACTTGAGCCTCTTTTGGATGTGCCTAGGAGTGGTATGGCTGGAGGAAGCACTAATCCTTGTTATCTGAGAAAGCGCCAGATTGATTTCCAGTGTGGTTGTAGAAGATTTTATCAACTTTTGAAAATTTGAAACAGAGGTAGGAATTTAAAAAATTGTTGTTTTTCAGTGGTGGGAGTCACAGACCTAAGAAACACTTCCTTGGTTCTGATGCCTTTTCCTTGCCTTGGTTTGGATATGGCACAAAGGACCACATGTTGGAAGTCTGGTCTCAATGTGGTAGTTTTAAAGAGAGGTAGAATGTTTAAGAGATGGGAGTCTTGTAAAAGGTGAATATGTCATTGTGTCATGCCCTTAGGAAGGATTAAAGATATTATCATGGAATCCTGGTTCATTCCCTTGAGAGTGGGCTCTAGTCCAAAGAGAAAAACTGGCTTTCTATATGTGCTCCTACTATACCATTTTTAGGTATATCCAGAAAGCTACCCTAGAATTGAACAGAAAATCCAAGACTATGCACTTGGACTTCCAGGACCATGAGCTAAGTAAATGTATGTTCTTTAAATTATCCCAGTCTCATTGCCTTATTGCCTCATTGTCTTAGAGCAAAATGGACAAATACATCCCATATATAAATGTCTCTGTCATCTGATCTGGGCACTGACACACATTTTTTGGACCTGTATGTGCATATATGCCTCCCACCTTGTGGGAAGTGGTCCCACATGTCAGACCTTGCTTGTTGTGCAGGCCCCATCTAACCTTTTAGCTGTTGTACACTAAATCACACTATCTGGCCCTGCACAGAAGACACTTTCCTCACACCCTCACATGCTCTCACTCCTTCTAACACTTTCCAGCCAAGTAATTCAGTAAGAAAGTGAAGGGGTAGAAAGAAAAGTAACACATTTCTTTTCAATGTTTTCATTTCTCTTCAGTAAGTACTACAATTTCCTTCTCTTCCCCTAGACATGACAGAAAGTATAAAACATTCCCTCAACAAATGGTGTGGAGCATGAATGGCTACTCTATGAATTTATAGCTAACTCTCTGGAGTTGAAGGATGAAGTCTAATATATGAAGTAAAAGCAAAGGGATGGGTCTCCCCAGTCCTTGCTTTCTTTCTTCATACATTGATCAGGCTTTTTCATATTTAGTACCATAAGCCCAGTTTTCTCTTTATTTGCACTAAATTTATTCAGAGATGCACTTCATCCATGAATCATGTTATGAGACTCCTTCTGTGGAAGTCTCTTCACTGCCCAGCCAGCTCCAGGCTCCTCTTTTACAATACAAACACTTGTAGCTCTTGATTCCATATGATTTGGTATTTGTGGTGAATTGAATAGATATGGCTCACATAGATTCCTGTGTTTGAATGCTTGGCCTAAGGGGATTGGCATTATTAGGAGGTGTGGCCCTGTTAGAGTAAGTGTGGTTTTGTTGGAGGAAGTGTGTCACTGTGAGGGTGGGCTTTGAGGTCTCCTGTGCTCAAGCTCAAACCCAGTGTGGAGTCCAGTCTCCTCTTTGCTGCGTGTGGATCAAAATGAAGAATGTTCAGCAACTTCTCTAGCACCACGTCTGCCTGCACACTGCCATGCTTCCCACCATGAAGACAATGGGCTAACCTCTGAAATTGTAAGCCAGCCCCAATTAAATGTTTTCCTTTATAAGAAATGCCATGCACATTGTGTCTCTTCACAATAATAAAACCCAAACTGAGAAAGCATTGATCACTAACTTTCTCATGTGTACAAATTTTACCTTCTGAAATAGAAGTTCCTTGAAGATATGCTACCCAGTGACTTCGAACATCTGTTGAGTGTCAGACAGCAGCCATTCTCTTGGACAGGAAGTGAGTATACTTCTAGAAGGGTGTCCACTAGACAGTTAATGTTTTTTTTCTTTTGTTGAGCTCACTATGTTGAGGGTAAACATAAGAGAAAAAACTTTCAGTAGATGTGCAATTGATGTCAAACTGCTGTGAATATCAACTGTGATCTCTGCCGAACAACAGACCACAGGTACATGAGTGATACATGACACCCATTACAATGGAAGGTGTGCAAGCTTAGATGGATAGCTTCATTTAGACTCCTGTGTTTCTGTCTCCTGTACATCATACTAACTACTAACCCTAAATTAGAGAGTTTCACTGAACATGGATGTGCAATTACATTTATAAACTGCAGAAAGATACCAAGTATGATGATGCACATCAAGAATCCCAGGACTTCAGATTTGGAGTCAAGAGGATCAGGAGTTCAAGGCCAGCCTGTGTTTCATAGTAACTTTAATTTCTCCCTGAGAGACATTAGACCACATCTCAAAGAAGAAAAACAACTAAACAGAAGCTGGAGAGATAGCTCAGTGGTTAAAAAATGTATCACTCTTGTGGGGCTCTCAAGTTCAGTTCCCACCACACATACCAGGATGTTCACACTGTCAATAACAGCAGCTCCAGGGTATCTGATGCTCACTACTGTACTCCACAGACACATGCACTAACAGGTGCACAAATGCTTATGCACACATACACACATACACATAATTAACAATAAGATATATCTTTTAAAATAAATAAATCTTAAAGAGAACCATAGAGGTTTAGATGGGCTTCTGCTACAGGATTGGAGTTTGACAAGGTTATGCCACTTGCTGAAAAAGTAGGTGAGGAACAACTTCCTCATGTAAGCCCTATTGTACCACAGTGATGCTGTTTAAGAATGCTGCTCCTCACAGCAGCTTTGAGTTATTCAGTGTGTGCAGCAGCATGTGCTTTGAGTGTTTGAGCTACTTATAATAACAAATCAGAAGTGTGTTAATAGCAAAATCTCTAATTAACAGAGGTTGAATATTTACACAGGTTGCTTTCAGTTGTTCTTGATCTTGTTGTTATTTATTTTGAGACAGGACCTCATGCATATCTTTGAAGCTTTAAACTGAACCTCTTACCTCATCAATGCTGGGAGTACAGGTGTGAGCCACCATGCCACCTGAGAGACCATATAGTAACTACGGTGGGCGAAGTATTAAATAGGGTGACACAAGTCATAGAAAGCATCAAATGTGAGGAATCTTGACCGTCAGATCAGTGTGTTTTCTTACAGTCCTATAGATATCATCTATTTTTCCCTCTCCTTGGTGTTCACAATCACAACTAAGATAGTAGCTTTGAGTCACACACTATATTCAGGTGTTTTCTAATCGCCCTGATCAGACATCCTCCAAATAGATCCATAGCTTAACAACATCACACAGTCAATCCCCACCCTCATTGCAACCATCACCCGCTGCCAGCGTAACAGTTGTGGCTCCAGTATGCTGAGATCTGTTCCTTTAAGGATGGAAGCAGGGAGGAATGCATGCAGGCCACCAGCACAACATGTGAGCTGTGAACATGATTCTAAGCTCAAGCATGCACAGCGGGGTGATGAGAAAATGTACACAGTGCTCTTTCCTTCTAGCAAAAACAAGAGGAGACAAAAGATACCTCATATAGAGAAGAGGGGAAGGGAATTTTTAAATCCTATCTTTGAAGCCATTTTAGAGAATTTTTTTTTTATTTTATTAATATTTTGTTTTATTTTATTCTGGGTATTTTTTTGCCAATTAGTTTTTTTTTTGTTTTTTTGTTTTTTTTTTCAATGCAGTTTATTCAGGAACATTGAACAATCCTCGGACCCCGGGGAAAGCCAGCCCACAGCTTAAATAGCCTCTGGGTAGCCAACCCAGGCGTGCCATGGGGGCAATGCAGATAGGTCCACATACATGGAAGCAAGCCAGATCCTCGGCCTTAGCCAAATGTGGAGTTGTTCCTGACAGAGAGCACTCACCATCGGGAAGGTGGAAGGCGGAAACCAGCTCCATCTTTAAGGCATAGCATTCTGCAGCTCTCTACAGTTCCCCCTTTTACCCTATCAAATATAAAGGTTGTTGTTGGTGTTTCTTAAATAGATCATCTGAGTCCAGTTCTATAAACAATTGAACACAGGTGTGTACACATCCAGGCACTTGTCTGGTTAGTTTCCCAGGGAATGGCAAACCTCTATACTTACTTGTATTTTCTGGTTTGAGTCTTTGCTGTGCTTGGTCCTAAGTTTTCTTGTTCCCATGAAGTAATCAAAGGAAAGTACTCTGGTGCCAGCACAGGGTAGGCCTATAGAGAGAAGAGTTTGTGCAGGTTCTCCTGGTGTATTGTTTGCTTGCCACCACCCTATGAAAAGTATAAAACCCAGGGACAAGGGTGGCCCACCACTGTAAACAAGGCTGGAGGGCTGCGGCTGTAGCTCAGGGTGGTGGTGCACTTGCTCACATTCATGTTTATGCGAGACCCTGGGTTCAACCCCAGCACTGCAGAAAAAGAGATTGGACAACAGCAGGCAGGATCAGTCAAACGCAGATGTGGTTAAAAGTTGTTTTTTTGCTTTTTTTGTTTTTGTTTTTGTCTGCAAACTGAGTAAGAAATGAGTGTGTCTCTGTGTATGTGGACATGCACTTGCTACATTTGCATGTATGGAGGTCAGAAGACAACCAGATTTAAAAAAAATTACAGTAGTAGGAGGTGGGGCAAGATGATGGCATAGGGACAACTCTCATTCTGACCAGCAGCACATTAGGATCGGCATAGTGACCAGCAATCAGAACTCGCAGCCATAAAACACAAGTGACTGTGTTTCCCAGGTGAGAGGATACCCCACTGGGAGATTCAATCAGCTTTAACTCACCCTGCTAAACCGCGGAAGAGATCCCTGTTCCACCAGGCACTTGGTCGCCAGCCCAGAGCCACATGCCAGCGTGCTCTGGTCACTGTCCCAGACTGAACTGTGGACACCACAACATCACAGAGTGGAATTTCCAGTCGAGAGATAACCCCATGGTGCAGGAAAAGATTGGGACTGACCTTAGGTCACCCAGACATCCCCTGGAAAAGACTTGGGTTCCGGGGACGCCCCAGGAGCCAGCCCAGAGTCAGAGCCAGGGACCCAGGCGCCAGCACAGAGCCCTGCTTGTGCACCTGATTTGCTGCCTCAGATAGAACTGTGGGCCCCAGGGCACCAGAGACTGGGTATCAATGTTGGGTGCAAACCCACAGGGAGGGAAACGGCTGGTCTGATCTCAGAGCACTCAGCTGATATCACAACCCCAAAAAGGTCTTGGGAAAAATTCCCCAGTTTAGGCAGACACCCATGCTCCCAAAGGCCAGAAAGGCAGAGCCACAGGCATCTGTGCCTGCAGGTTCTATTCGCCATCGCAGACAGAACGGCGGTCCCCAAAGCAAAGACTGGGTGTCAATGTCAGGAGGAAACCCCACAGCTGGGAGATCATCAGGTCTAACGCTCAGGACACCCAGCAACAAAAGACTTTCTGGATTCACACAGACTCTAGCCACTAGCTTTCTACTGCAGGCCGGAGTGCTGTGCTCACCCACCATTACTGAGTACCAGCAAGCCACTGGGGCACACAGCTGCATCCTCAGACCTACAAAAGCCAGAAAGCCATTACAGCAGCCCTCAGATACTGTGCCAAGGATCAACCAGTTATCCCTAGCTAGACTGACAAAACTGTGGGTCCTTCAAGAGTGCTGCACCCAAAAATTACAATTTAAGAGTAACAGCTGCTGTTCACTAAATTCAGAGCAAGAAACCCAGCAGCAGGACAGCCATCACCAGGACCTCTCCTGATGAGAGCAGAGCCTTTCTGAATACCACAGTTACCAAACAGGTCCATACACCTGAAGTGAACTGTGACAATTCCTGAGAAGCAACACTATTGAGTTGACCATACCCAAAAAACAGAGGAGAATTTCAGAACCCCGCCAAGTGGATTCTCCCCTCCCCAGGACTCAGCAGGCACCACAAATTAACAGACAACACCTGAGACAGAGAGATGTGTAGAGGCAGGTGAAAAAGCACAACCAACAAAAGGCAAAATAACATGGCATCCCCAGAACCCAGTTATCCAGGGGCAAGTAGCTCTGGACACCCTAACATAAGTGAAATTCAAGAAGATGACCTTACATCTATGCTAATGAAGAGGTTAATGGAGGAAGTAAATAAAATGCATAAAGAATTAGGGGAAGATATAATAAAACAGATTATGGTCATCTGTAAAGAAATACAAGAAGATGCAGCCAAACAGTCTGTGTCACTGAAAGAAATAAAAGAAACAGTGGAACGTTCCAACAAACAGCTGAAGGGATTGAAGGAAAAACAGGAAAATACAGTCAGACGGGTGAAAGAAATCAACAAAACGGTTCAAGATCTGAAGGTAGAATTGGAATAATTAAAGAAAACACAAACCGAGGAAATCACGGAGAGGGAGAACCTAGGAAAGAAAACAGTAACTACAGAGGTAAGCATAACCAACAGGCTACAAGAGATGGAAGAATCTCAGGTGTGGAAGATACAATGGAAGAAATCAATGTATCCGTCAAAGAAAATAATAAATCTAAAAATTTCCTGACACAAACCATCCAAGAAATCCAGGACAACATAAAAAGACAAAACCTAAGAATAATGGGAATAAAGGAAAAAGAAGATTCCCTCCTCCAATGCCAACAAATTATTTTCAACAAAATCATTGAAGAAGATTTCCCCAACTTAAAGGGGAAGCCTATAAGAATAAAATAGGCCTACAGAAGACCTAATAAATTAGACCAGAAAAGAAAATCCTCCCATCACATAATAGTCAAAACAGTAAGTATACAAAACAAAGAAAAAATACTAAAAGCTGCAAGGGAAAAAGGCCAAGTAACATATAATGGCAAACCCATTAGAATCACACCTGACTTCTCAACAGAAACTATGAAAGCCAGAAGGGCCTGGATGGATATCATGCAGACCCTAAGAGAACACAGATGTCAGCCTAGGCTACTGTACCCAGCAAAACTCTCAGCCCTCATAGACGGAGAAAACAAGATATTCAACGACAAAAACAAATTTCAACAATACCTACACACAAATCTAGCGTTACAGAAGATACTAGAAGGAAAAATACAACCCAAGAATACTAACTAATTTCAAGAAATAATAGGAAATAAATAACCTCACTACAGCAAAACAAAAGTAGCCAAACACACAAACACACTACCATGGCCAACATCAATACCAAAGGATCTAACAGCCACTGGTCATTAATCTCCCTCAACAACAATGGACTCAATTCTCCAATAAAAAGACACAGACTATCAGAATGGAAGCATAAAAAAGACCCAACAATCTGTTGTATAAAAGAAACAAACTTAAATCACAAAGATAGAGATTACCTGAGAGTAAAGGGCTGGAAGACGGTTTTCCAAGCAAATGGACCCAAGAAGCAAGCAGGAGTAGCCATTCTAATATCAAATAAAGTAGATTTTCAACTAAAATGAATCAAAAGAGATAGAGGACACTTCATACTCATCAAGGGAAAAATCCACCAGGAAGATATCACAATCCTGAACATCTATGCCACAAATGCAAGGAAACCCACATTTGGAAAAGAAACTTTAATAAAACTTAAACCACACATAGACTCCCCACACATTAATAGTGGGAGACTTCAACACCCCACTCTCAACAAAGGACAGGTCAACAAAACAGAAATTAAACAAAGAAACAGTAACTCTGACAGAGGTCATGAATCAAATGGACCTCACCGACATCTACAGAACATTTCACCCAAACTCAAAAGAATTTACCTTCTTCTCAGCACCTATAGACCATATAGTGGGTCACAAAGCAAGCCTAAAGAGATACAAGAAGATTGAAATAATCCCTTGTATCCTATCTGATCTCCATGGACTAAAACTGGACCTCAATGACAAAAATAGCAAAAGGCCTACACACACATGGAAATTGAACAACTTGCTTCTAAATGACAGCTAGGTCAGAGAAGAAATAAAGAAAGAATTAAAGACTTCCTAGAATTCAATGAAAATGAAGGCACAACATACTCAAACTTGTGGGACACTATGAAATCAGTGCTAAGAGGCAAGTTCATAGCACAAATTGCCTTCAAAAAGAAATTCGAAACATCTCATGCAAGCAACTTAATGGCTCATTTAAGAGCCCTAGAAAAAAAAAAGAAGCAGACACACCAAAGAGGAATAGATGGCTGGAAATAATCAAACTCAGGGCTGACATCAATAAATTAGAAACAAATAAAACAATTCAAAGAATCAATGAAACCAAGAGCTTGTTCTTTGAGAAAATCAACAAGATAGACAAACACTTAGCCAAACTAACTAAAAGGCAGAGAGAAACTATCCAAATCAACAAAATCCGGAATGAAAAGGGGGACATAACCACAGACAGTGAAGAAATCCAAACAATGATTAGGTCTTATTTCCAAAGTCTATATGCCACAAAATTTGAAAATCTAAATGAAATGGACAATTTTCTTGACTGATTCTACATGCCAAAGCTGAATCAGGACCAGGTAAACCAATTAAATAGATCTATATCCCCTAAGGAAATAGAAGCTGTCATCAAAAGTCTACCATGCGAAAAAAGCCCAGGGCCAGATGGTTTCAGCACCGAATTCTACCAGGTCTTCAAAGAAGAGCTAACACCAATACTCTTTAAATATTCCACAAGATAGAAACAGAAGGAACACTACCAAACTTATTCTATGAAGCCACAGTCACCTTGGGACCTAAACCTCACAAGGACCCAACAAAGAAAGAGAATTTCAGGCCAATCTCCCTCATGAACATTGATGCAAAAATACTCAACAAAATACTTGCAAAACGAATCCAAGAACACATCAAAGACTTCATCCCCTACAACCAAGTAGGCTTCATCTCAGGCATGCAAGGGTGATTCAGTATACGGAAATCTATCAATGTGATCCACCACATAAACAAACTGAAGAAGAAAAACCACATGATCATCTCCTTAGATGCTGAAAAAGCATTTGACAAAATCCATGTTTAAAGTATTGGAGAGTACAGGGATACAAGGCATGTACCTGAACATAGTAAAGGTGATATACAGCAAGCCTATAGCCAACATCAAACTCAATGGGAGAAACTTAAATCGTTCCTACTGAAATCAGTGTCAAGGCAAGGCTGTCCACTCTCTCCATATCTTTTCAACATTGTTCTTGAAGTCCTAGCTAGAGCAATAAGACAATTGAAGAAGATCAAGTGGATACAAATTGGAAAGGAAGAAGTCAAAGTATCACTATTTGCAGATGATATGATAGTATACCTGAGTGACCCCAAAAACTCTACCAGGGAACACCTACAGCTGATTAACACCTTCAGCAAAGTGGTTGGAGACAAAATTAACTAAAAAAAAAAAAAATCAGTAGCCTTCCTGTATACAAAGGACAAAAGGGCCGAGAAAGAAATTAGGGAAACAACACCCTTCACAATAACCACAAAGTACATAAAGTACCTTGGTGTGAACCTAATCAAGCAAGTCAAAGACTTGTATGAAAAAAAAATTTCCAGTCTCTGAAGAAAGAATCAGAAGATATCAGAAAATGGAAAGATTTCCCATGCTCATGGCTTGGCAGGATTAACATAGTAAAAATGGCCATCTTACCAAAAGCAATCTACAGATTCAATGCAATTCCCATCAAATTACCAACACAATTCTTTACAGACCTTGAAAGAAAATTCTCACCTTCATATAGAACAACAAGAAACCCAGAATTGCTAAAACAATTCACTACAGTAAAAGATCTTCAGTAGGTATCTCCATCCCTGATCTAAAGCTGTACTATAGAGCAACAATACTAAAAACTGCATGGTACTGGCATATAAACAGACTGGTGGATCAATGAGATCGAGTAGAAGACCCTGACATAAGTCCACACACTTATGGACACCTGATTTTTGACAAAGATGCCAAATCCATTAAATGGAAAAAAGACAGCATCTCCAACAAATGGTGCTGGTCTAACTGGAAGCCTACATGTAGAAAAATGCAAATTGATCCATACTTATCACCCTGCACAAAACTAAAGTCCAAGTGAATCAATGACCTCAACATAGAAATAGAAACACAAAACCACTTAGAAGATAAAGTGGGGAATATCCTTGAACTCATTGGCACAGGAGACAACTTCCTGAACAGAACACCAACAGCACAGGCTCTAAGAGCAACAATCAATAAATGGGACCTCATGAAACTGAAAAGCTTCTATAAAGCAAAGGATACTGTCCTCAGAACAAAACGACAGTCTACAGATTGGAAAAAGTTCTTCACCAACAGTTTATCTGACAAAGGGCTAATATCCAGTATATATGAAGAACTAAAGAAGTTAAACATCAAAAAATCAAGTAATCCCATTAAAAATGGGGTACAGAGCTAAACAGAGAATTCTCTGTAGAGGAATATCGAATGGCAGAGAAACACTTAAAGAAATGCTCAACCTCATTAGCCATCAGGGAAATGCAAATCAAAACGACCTTATGATTTAACCTTACAGCCATCAGAATGGCTAAGATAAAAAACTCAAGAGACAACACATGCTGGAGAGGTTGTGGAGAAAGGGGAACCCTTTTCCACTGCTGGTGGGAATGTAAACTTGTACAACCACTCTGGAAAGCAATCTGGCGCTTTCTCAGACAACTAAGATTAGCGCTTCCTCAAGATCATGCTATACCACTCCTAGGCATATATCCAAAAGATTCTCAAGTACACAATAAGGACATTTGCTCAACTATGTTTGTAGCAGCCTTACTTGTAATAGCAAGAAGCTGGAAACAGCCCAGATGCCCCTCAGTCGAGGAATGGAGTCACAAATTGTGGTATATCTACACAATGAAATATTACTCAGCAATAAAAAAACAAGGACATCATGAAATTTGCAGGTAAATGGTGGGATATGGAAAAGATCATCCTGAGTGAGCTATCCCAGAAGCACAGGGATGCACACGGTATATACTCACTCATATAGACATATAATATAGGACAATCTACTAAAATCTGTACACCTAAAGAAACTAATCAAGAGGGAGGACTCTTGCTAAAATGCTCAATTCCTATCCATAAAGGCAAAGAGGCTGGACATCAGAAGAAGGAGAAAAGAGGGAACAAGTCAGGAGCCTGACACAGAGGACCTCTGAAAAGCTCTGCCCTGCAGACTATCAATGTAGATACGGAGACTTATGGGCAACCTTTGGGCAGAGTACAGGGAATCTTAGGAAAGAAGTGGGAAACAGTAAGATCTGGAGAAGACAGGAACTCCATAAGGAGAGCAACAGAAACAAAAATCTGAGCAGAGGGGTGTTTCCTGAGACTACTATTCCAACCCAAAGACTATGCATGGAGATAACCTAAGACCCCTGCACAGATGTAGCCCATGGCAGTTCAGTATCCAAGTAGGTTCCATTGTGATAGGAATAGGGACTGTCTCTGACATGAACTGATTGGCCTGCTCTTTAATTACCTCCCCCTGAGGGGGATGCAGCATTACCAGGCCACAGAAGATGACAAAACAGCCACTCCTGATGAGACCTAATTGACTAGGATCAGAAGGAAGGAAAAGAAGTCCTCCCCTATCAGTGGACTTGGGGAGGGGCATGCATGCAGAGGGTGGAGGAAAGGAGGGATTGGGATGGGAGGAGGGAGGGAACCACTGGGGTGGAAGGGATAAAAAGTGAGTAAAGTGTAATTAATAAAGAAAAATAAATTAAAAAATAAAAAAAGAAATTTCAATTTGTTAAACTTTCAACAAAAATAGAAGATTATAGTAAAAAAAAAACAGTATATTATGCAAATCTATACAGGAGTCTGGCCTCTAACTCAGAGATCTGCCTGCCTCTGCTTCCCAGATTAAAGACATGTGCCACCACTGCCCAGCATATATATATATATATATATATATATATATATATATGTGTGTGTGTGTGTGTGTGTGTGTGTGTGTGTGTGCCACCACTGCCCAGCATATATATATATATATATATATATATATATAT